>NC_091061.1:161326031-161629061 GCF_000393655.2 Nicotiana sylvestris | reverse complement strand
CTCCTCAAACATAACAAATAAGTGGACGTCTTCAAACAACATTCAAATACTTAAGAGAAAATCCTAGAACATGATATCTAGGTGAGCAGGGGTTATACAGTGTTGAATTAGGACAATATGTGAAAGATCCTATTTAAATTGCCTACTTGTTAAACCTGTTAAATTTGGATAGCTTTAGGTGGCAAAAATACAGTTTCAGAGTTGCAGAATTTAAAATCGCCCTATAGGCAGAACAGTGATGTCCTAAGAGCATGATAACTACGTTGATGTAGTAAAACAGTGAACAGTTTTTTAAACGGACTCTTGAATTCTTATAGGCATGCTATCCAGTGATAGTAAATTAAGGCAGTGCTTAAAAAAATTTATTTAAGGAAATAGACAATTGATTAGGCAAGTTTCAAAGTGAACTAACATGAATTAGACCGACTTGTTTTAACTAATCTGATTTTAAGTTCTACAAGCAGAATTTCTAATTTTAATTATTATAAGCTTGGTATCTAATTGTTAAAAGGTGATGCCAGTGACACAAATGTAAATACATGCAGTAGCGGAAATTGAACTCAATCATTTTGCTCTATAGGCATGATATCTAATTATGAAGTTGATTTTTTAAACCTAGTGACAGGGCTTTTGATATTGAATCCCTTTATATCTTATAGGCATGGTTTCTAGTATGGTAAAGCAAACATAGCAAGTATATTAACACAATCCTATAGGCATGGTATCTACCCAAATTACCCTACAGATATATAACTACCCGCCCCTTTTAATTAATCACCTCAATGTTGTTTACAAATAATTATTACAGACCAGCTGAATAAATTACATAAACAATAAAGAAAAGAAGAAGCTAACTATAAAGAGCCTAAAGCAGACCCAAATGACTTCCCCAAACCTCCAACAATCTCACATGCCAAGGTTCCATAGACAGTATCATTGTCTAGGTGCATCATAGTTCCCTAAGGATCTCAAGGATCCCGGGCAGTGCTCACACCTAGACTTTATAACCAGAACTGAGCAAGTGCAGTATGGAAGTGCTAACTCCAGTGCATCAGAGTTCAGAGGGATCTCATAGGGATCCCAAGGCAGTCACACACTGGAGGGGCAGAACTTAAGGACCTAAGAGTAGAGTGGGAGTGCTTGACATGGTTTTGAAAAGTTTAATAGGAAAGAAGTATTTGAAAAGACTTAGTTGAAGTAGTTTTGTAAATAGGAGAATTGTTCAGTAAAATTGTTTTTGACAAGAGTTATGTAATCAAAAAACATAACAAACCTTCATACATGGGTAATTAGGGGTTGGAAACACACAATACAAGCAACCAAAAGTCTTTGTAATAAAGGGGATAGCTAGTAGTGGAAACAGTAAGACATGGATTCAGGGGTGCTAATTAGAACATAGTTATAGAATCAGAGGTGCTTTAAGGGCTTCACGGGATTAGGGATAGCTAATCATACAACACAGTAAGAATTTCAGAACCAACATAGAATCAAACAACTTAGAGTAACAAAATTACTTTGAAAAGAAAGGTTCATACTAGAGACTAAATTGCAAGTGAACCAACATTCGAATTTAGACAGACTACAAGTTCATAAGACATGCTGATCCTAGAAGTCATAAGACATAACTAGGTGAATTAATAGGTCAATTACATGTTGAACAACAAAACAGTAGATAGAAACAGATTAGGAACATGATAAACTAAAGCAGTATGAAACACATTGGTTTGAAAGCTCGAATTTAAAATCTGAACATACCAGTAAAGAGAGTAAAGGAAAGGTAAAGAACAGGAGAGTGTAATAATTAACCTTGGCTTGCAGCCGACTAATTCAGTAAATATAGTAGGTTACAAAGAAAGCAGGAGAGCTTTTCAGTGTATGAGAGATGTGATATAATGTATGTACTTTCAAAACTGTAGAAGAGAGCAATATATAGTAGTTTGAAAGCTAGGTAAATAAGGTAAGAATCAAATTATTCAGTAATTATAAAACTCAGAGTAAAATCTGTTCGAGTCCTCCCTGAATTAAGGGAATTAATTCAAACAGTAAAGAGCAGGTGACAAATAAGGAAAGAAATCATACATATCTGGAGTATAACAAATAAGGAAAGACTTTAAACAGTGCAAGTATAGAACATTTAATTAGGGCTAGGTTCAGAAAATTCTAGTTAAGGAAAAAATCAGTAAGAATCAAGTAACAATGCAGAAAAGGTAAGGGAAAATTAACTAAGGCAGACAAATCAATCAAATTGAGTAAAAAGGTAAGAACCGAAGGTTTAAGGGAAAGTGTTCAAATCAACCCAAGAAATAAGGAATTCAGAATATTACATAGCTCAATCAAAGAGAAAGTCATGAAAAGAGTCAGCAGGTTTAGCATATAAAAAAGGTAAAACATGGATAGTCAGGAATCGACACATAACTCTAGCGAAATTAAACAATATTGATTCGAAGAGAAAGATACAGGTCTAGATGTGAACAATCAAGATGAACACAAGCACATAGAATCAAAGAAAGTTTAGACTAAGAAACTCAGTAGAAGCATATCAAGGCAAGACAGTCACAAAAACTCAAAACGAGAACCGGTCAGTCATGCTAATACTCAAAACTAAGTGAAGAACCTTGAAAATTTAGGGCTTTCAGCATAGGCGAGCTAAGGCTGTAGTAGACTCATAGAATAAGTCAAAATATGTGAGAAATAAAAGTTAAAGCACAAAGAATCACTTAAACAAAGTTTTTAAAAGAAATTCCGAAAACCATAGTTTTAGAAAAGGTGAAGAAACACTTGAAATCATATGATTTTCGTAAACAATCTCAAGGATAATGTAAAACACTCAGGAAACAAACTCAAATCGTCCTAGATCTGTATAGAAAGGAAATTAGGGTTTCGAAAGAGACCCATACAGAGATGAAGAAACGTTTCTAGAAACCCATAGATCGTAGCAAATATAGAACGATTTTGCTTGAAATCCCACTGGAATAGCCGGGAACAGGCAGGAGATGAACCCTAGATGTAAGTTGGCATGATCCTAGTCCATTGAGGGCCTTAGACAAGGCAAGAATGACATCAGAGAAGCCATTGGAGGCCTGAGAGATGATGAGAGGTCACCGGAGATGGCCAGAGATGGGAGGTCGGCAAGATTATGGTTTAGGTTGAGAGTGTTTTGAGAGCAGAGAGGATTTTAGGGCGGTGGAGGAGGTGGTGAAATGAATTAGGTTTGGGGGGTATAGGCTAGTTTAATTAGGAAAGGGTGAATCTGGGCCGTTGATCTCGGAGATCAACGATCAAGATTAAGGGGGCCTGGGTCGGGTAAATGTATTTGGGGCCTGGGTCGGGTAATTTAATTAGAAATCGGGCTGGGTGTTGGGATTGGATTGGGTTGAATTTATGTTGAAATTGAAATAAATTTGGCTAAGTTTTAAATAGCCATTTTCAGTACTATACAATTTATAAAAAATAATAAAATGATTACTAAGTGTACTGAAAATGATTAAAAATAATTGTTTAATATTTTAAAAATATAAAAGACCCTTTTATGCATTAACAACGTAACTGTGCCTTAATAGGGCTAATATTTGAATTATATGCAAATTGGCTTTTAAAAAATATAAATGCAATTATAAAAATGCACAAAAAATATTTATGCAATATTTTGGCATAAATATAGGATTTAGATGGCTACATTAGCACAACAATAATTTGAAGGATAAATACTGGAAATTTTATAAGTAAAAAGGGAAGAAATAAATTAATGTAAAGCCTTTAAAATTATAGAAAATTATAAAAAGTTTTGGCATGCTTATATATGCATATATGCTTTTTTGAAAGTATATATGTGTATTAAAAAATATATAGGGAAAAATTGGGTATCAATAAGTATAATGATTCATCTTCCTCCGGAAAGCCCAGGTAGTCATTGATTGTCTTCCCATCAAACTTCACTGTCAAATTCCGCACCTTATTCACTTTAGTGCCCTTTTTTATGTGGGCAAAATTAGCATAGAACTCCTTGACTAGGTGCTCATTTGTCTCCTTGACTGTGCTTGTAAAATATTCCCAGCCCAGTCTCTCTCTGAATTGCCTCTTCATATTAGGGTTCTGAGGCAGAAGGTCTCTCTCAATGAATTTCCACTCAAGTATCAATTTCCTCGCAGGCCACCAGTCTCGGAATTTGCGGTAAGCAATCTCACTAACAAATTTTCTTTTCCACACCTAGGGGTTTCTAGTTCTATCCACACCCCTGGGTTGGGCACATCCCCTCCCTCTTCATCCGGAACCTCATCATCGACGGGACCCTCTCTAGGTGATGAACCAGTAGGTGAAGTAGCTGCTGCACTGTCATTGCTCTCAGCTGAGCCCTCAAACGACTCAGAAATAATTTGAACTAAAGCTTGAGCAGTATGAGAGCCCGGAGGTGTGGGCACATCTCTCCATTTATGCCTCTTCGGCCAGTAAGGAACATACTCTGGCACTGAATCGGAGTCAGATGTCTCCCGGGAGGGCAAATACTCACTTCTCTCTGAATAGTAAGCAGCTCTATCTGCAGCCTTTATTGACTTTCTGGTGTCCCCAATTGTCTTCCGGACTTGGAGGTCAATTTGATCATACCTTGTCCCCTCTCCCGGGAGGACTCTCCTTTGCCTTTCTATTTTTCACCTCTGCCTCGTAATCTAACCATTATCTGCAAGAAGAATTCATTTAGCTTTTGTTAGTATCACAAACTAGATGAAGCAGTGAAGACTATGATTGAAATCAGCTAACTGCAGACCGCGTAGAAAGTAGTGTGGCCGCAAAGGAACCACCACGGACCGCACAAAATGGCATCGCGGACCGCAGTGAAGTGGGGTTCATAATACCCACTTTCCGATTCAGGGCACTGCGGACCACAAAAAATTCTATGCAGCTACGGTAAGGCATCGCGGACCGCGATCCTCAAAATCAACCTCTCTAAAGTTTTCCACTGTGGACCGTGGAAAATCCATCGTGGCTGCGGAGAGGCACTGCGGACCGCAGAAAATCCACTGCGGTTGCGGTAAGCATAACTCAGCAACACCTACCTAGGGTTTCAACATTTTTCTCATTTTTAGCCTAAATTCACATATTATCAATCCCCTAGGTAGTTAATCATCATTTTTCGCTAATTAGCCCTAATCTAAACAACATTATGTAACCCTACATTACAAATTAAAAGAAAAGGGAAGAAAAAGAAGTACAACTAACAAATTGAAAGAAAATAAAACAAAGTTAAAGACTAGGGAAAGATTAAAAGTATCAGTAATGAGATGCAACACAGATGATTTAGAAACAATGTTTGAATTTGCGCTTAGGGCGTGATGAACAGTACTTTTTCTATTTAGTGAGCAAATGAGCGAAAAGTGCAAATGAAGGCATGAGGTCCTATTTATAGAAAAAGGACCAGGAATCCACATTACCTACCCACCGCAGACCGCACAAAATGCACCGCGGTCTACGGTACTTAAGCAAAATGAGCACTAGGGAGGAAGTCACTACGGATCACAAGAAATGATCTGCGGCAGCGGTAGGGCACCACAGACCGCATAAAATGCATTACGGCCGCGGTGACAATCTTCAGAGAACCTTCACTTTTTACCATTCAACACTGCGAACCGCAATGAAATTTTGCCCCTGCAACAAGGCCATTGCAGCCGCAAAAAATGTATTGCGGCAGCAGCCCAAACTTCAGAGAGTGCAACATTTTTCCAATTTGGTCTTGTACTGCATCAAAACAACCCTACAAACATCTCACAACTAGCTAGTCCAAAAGCAAATCCTACACTAAAAGGAAAATCAAAGAAAAACAAAAATAAAGACACATGGGTTGCCTCCCAAGAAGCGCATGATTTAACATCGCGACACGACGCAGGTTACCATCAAATCCCTTTAGATGGATCAGTGCCACCACGTGGCTGTCATCAATTTTGCCAAGGTAGTGCTTGACTCTGTGCCCATTAACTCTGAAGACCTTCCAATTTTTGTTTTTCAAGTCAAGTGCACCAAACGGAGTCACAAGCACCACTTCAAAAGGTCCACTCCATTTTGACTTAAGTTTTCCCGGAAACAGACGTAACCGAGAATTGAACAAGAGAATCAAATCATCCACTTTGAACTTCTTGCCACGAGCATACTTATCATGAAGGTACTTCATCTTGTCCTTATACAAGGATGAACTGGAGTAGGCATCGAATCGGAATTCATCAAGTTCATTAAGCTGCTCCATACGAAGATTTGCTACCATATCCCATTCAAGATTCAGCTTCCTTAAAGCCCACATGGCCTTGTGCTCTATCTCAACTGGTAGATGGAAAGCTTTTGCAAACACCAACGGAAATATACCAATCGGAGTCTTGTAAGCAGTCCTATAAGCCCACAGAGCATCATCCAATTTCTTTGACCAATCGGTCCTATTTGCATTGACCGTCTTTGACAATATACTCTTGATTTCCCTATTTGAGACATCAACTTGGCCAATCTCCGGAGGGTGATAAGGAGTAGAAACTTTGTAATTGACACCATACTTTGCAAGCAATGTGTCAAAACCCCGATTACAAAAATGAGACCCCCCCCCCCATCAATTATGATTGCTTGACGAGTGCCAAACCTAGTAAAAATGCTCTTATTAAAAAATGCAACCACACTCTGGGCCTCATTATTGGGTAAAGCCACGGCTTCAACCCACTTTGAAACATAGTCAACTGCAACTAGAATGTATGTGTTCCCGCACAAACTAACAAACAGGCCTATGAAATTAATGCCCCACACATCAAAAATATCAACTTTGAGAATAGTATTGAGAGGCATCTCATCATTCTTCGAAATTCCACCCGCTCTTTGACATTCGTCGCATCTCTTCACAAGTTCACTTGCATCTTTGTACAAAGTTGGCCAGTAAAACCTACAACTAAGAACCTTTGAAGTTGTTCGCACCCCACCATGATGACCACCATAGGGAGAGGAATGACAAGCCTCTAAGATACTCAATTGCTCCTTCTTCGGGACACACCTTCGGATCACACCGTCAGTGCAGATCTTAAAAAAGTATGGCTCATCCCAATAGAAGTCCAAACTATCACATTTAAACTTCTTTATTTGGTTAGAAGAGAGCTCACACGGGATTATACCAATCATAAGGAAATTATCAACGTCCGCAAACCATGGTATACCATTCATCGACACAGAAAGGAGTTGCTCATCGGGAAATGAATCATTGATCTCTAGGCCATCATAAGGACTCCCCTCCTTCTACAAGCGGGACAAGCGGTCGGACACTTAGTTTTCACAACCCTTCCGGTCCACAATCTCATCAAACTCTTGAAGTAACAAGACCCATCACATCAGCCTAGCTTTGGAATCCTTCTTCGTCATCAAATACCGGAGTGTGGCATGATCGGTATGAACTATGACCTTGGCACCGATGAGATACGGCCAAAATTTCTCCATTGCGAACACAATAGCAAAAAGCTCTTTTTCAGTCATCGTGTAGTTCACTTGAGTATCATTCGTTGTCTTGCTCACGTAGTACACCGAGTCAAACATTTTATTCACTCTTTGACCCAAAATCGCCCCTACAGCAAAATCACTCGCATCAGACATGAGCTCAAAAGGTAAGCTCCAATTGGGTACGGTAATAATAGGAGTGGTCGTCAACTTGTGCTTGAGAAGTTCAAAAGGTTGCATACAACCCTCATTGAACACGAACTTGGCATCCTTTTCCAAAAGCTTGCACAAAGGATTCACTACCTTAGAAAAATCCTTGATAAATCTCCGGTAGAACCCTGCATGCCCAAGAAAACTTCTAACCCCCTTGACAGAAGTAGGGGATGTGAGCCTTGAAATCACTTCAATTATGGCCAAGGACTATGCCCTCCTCAACTATGAAGTGGCATTTCTTACAATTAAGCACAAGGTTGGTTTCTTCACAACGGGCCAACACTCTATCAAGATTTTTCAAACATTCATCAAACGAGTCACCCACAACACTTAAGTCGTCCATAAATACCTCCAAAATGTCCTCCACCATTTCGTTAAATATGGTCATCATACACCACTAGAATGTAGCTGGTGCAATACACAACCCAAATGGTATTCTAGAAAAGGCAAAGGTACCATACGGACAAGTGAAGGTTGTCTTATCCTGATCTTATAGAGCAATCAAAATTTGGTTGTACCCAGAATACCCATCCAAGAAATAGTAGAATACATGCCCAGCAAGTCTGTCTAGCATCTGATCAATGGAAAGTGATCCTTGCGGGTCACTTTATTCAACTTGAGGTAATCCATGCACACCCTTATCCGGTGACAGTCCTGGTAGGAATCAACTCATTTTGTACATTGGTAACCACGGTCATACCACCCTTATTCGGCACATATTGCACCGGCGAAGTCCAAGAGCTATCAGATATTGGGTACACAACCCCGACATCCAACCACTTGATCACCTCTTTTTTCATAACTTCTTGTATTGCCTCGTTCAACCTTCTTTGATGTTCTAAGAAGGGCTTTGCATCGTCTTCAAGAATAATCTTGTGCAAACAGAATGCGGCGCTTATCCCCCGAATATCAGCTAAGGTCCATCCAATTGCCTTCTTCCATTTTGGAGCACCACCAATATGGCATCTACCTACATGTTAGTAAGACAATAGGAAAGAATAACTAGCAAAGTTGAACTAGGGCCTAAGAATTCATACCTGAGGTGTGGCGGCAATGGCTTTAACTCTAACACGGGAGGTTCCTAGATTGAGGGCTTTGTTGGTGGAGTCTTCCTATTCTCAAGATCCAAAGAGAATTTCTGAGGCTCATAACACTAAGAGCACATTCCATGTAAAGCACTGACACACTCCATCCGGCCTTCATCCTTATTTACATCAAGATTCAACAAAACTGTCTCTAGAGGGTCCTCCATATTGATCTTTGCACTAGTATCATCAATTTATCCCTGTCGTGACAAGATCCATAAATGAGCAGACTTTACTACTGTTGGGTTGCTTCATTGACTTACACACATGAAAGACAACTTTTCCATCACCCATCCGGAAGGTGAGTTCCCCTGCTTCCATATCAACTAAGGCCTTCCCAGTTTCAAGGAAAGGTCTTCCCAAGATTATAAGCACCTCAAAATCAACCTCGTAGTCAAGGATTACAAAATCAGCTGACAAGATAAATTCGTCCACCTGGACAACAACATCATCAATTTACCCAATGGTCTTTTCATTGTTCTATCCGCCACTTGCAATCTCATAGAAGTCGGCCTCGGTTGCCCACTACCCAAAGTCTTTAAAACTGAGTAGGGCATCAAGTTGATACTTTCCCCCAAATCACATAGTGCTTTTGCAAAGTATGCACTCCCAATGGTGCAAGGAATGGTGAAAGCACCAAGATCTTCTAACTTTGGAGCCACTGAGTGCACTATTGCACTAACTTGGTAGGTTATCTTGATAGTTTCACAATCCATGGATCTTTTCTTTGTCACCAAGTCTTTCATGAATTTAGCGTACCCTGACATTTGTTCTAGAGCTTCCACCAATGGCACATTAATTGATAAGCTCTTAATATGTCAATAAATTTCTTAAACTAGTTCTCATTTTTCTGCTTCACAGGCCTTTGAGGATAAGGTGGAGGTGGCCTTGGAAAAGGGGCCTTGGCTTTAGGCACAACCGTTTTCGGCATGTCGATTACATGTTCCCTAGACGGGTTCACTTCATTCTGAGGTTCCACCTCGAAATCTTGGATATCAATCTTGACTTCCTCATTCACGTTCTCATCAATCACATTCTCAACCACCAAAGGGATCTCATCCTCTTTCAACTCAACTTCATCACTCAAAATTTCTTTTTATTTAGAGGCATTCACATCACCGCCTCATCCACTTCTTGTAGTTACCGCCATTATATGCCCGGAATTGTTCCCACCCTTTGGGTTGACTACCGTATCACTAGGTAGAGCCCCCTTAGGGTGAGTATTCAAGGATTATGAGATTTGGCCTAATTGAACTTCCAAGTTTCTGATTGAAGTATTATGGGATGCCAACTAGGCATCAGAGTCGGCATTCTTTTTCATCATTTGTTCAAACATCATTTAGATTATCCCCATTTCATTGTTGGATGAATTAGGACATTGGGATGGAAATGGGTGTGGATTGTTTGGTTGGTGATACATCGGAGGCCTTTGAAAGCCTTGCCCTCAGTTTCCTTGGTTGCCATTGTTCCAACCACCCTGATTGTTGTTTCCAACCCAGTTATTGTTGTTGCCACTCCAATTACCCTGATTGTTCTGATTATTGTTCTAGTTTCCCCAATTTGAAATTTGGTTTTTGTTCCCCTAATTACTATTCCCTTGTTGTTGTTGATTTCCCCAATTGCCTTGGGGTCTCCATTGTTGTTGGTTGGAAGAATTGCCCCTTTGGACCTGATAGTTGTTCACGTATTGCACTTCTTTATTCTGATCATCATACCCATCATCTTGGAACCCACCACTATCTTGGTCATAATGATCCGAACTCCCTTGGTTCTGTTAACCTCTTTGTCTTCTTTTGTTCACTAACATGTTGACACCTTCCATAGCATTTACTTATTGTGGAGTTTGAACCTGCTGTAGTTGTGCCTTTGCTAGCTGGTTCATTGTTGTTGTCAGTTCTACTATTGCTTGCCCATGATCATGGAGCTCTTTGTGCAAGTGAATGATAGTGGGGTCACCTTGTGGCACATTGGCTCTACTTTGTCAAGCGGGAGACGTGTCAGCCATCCCATCCAATATTGTATTAGCCTCATCATACGGTGTGTTCATGAAATTGCCCCCGGCAAGTTGGTTCACTATTCACTAATTTGTTGTGTTAATGCCCCGGTAGAATGTCTATTGTATCATTGCCTCAGTCATATCATTGTTGGGACTTTCCTTTACCATGGTTCGGTGTCTCTCCCATATCTCATGCAGTGGTTCGTTGGGCTCCTGCTTGAAAGCTAAGATTTCATCCCTCAAGGTCGCCATGTGGCCCGGCGAGAAAAACTTTGCAATGAATTTAACTCATCCCAAGTAGTGATGGAATGGTTGGGAAGCCTTTCAAGCCAATCCAAAGCCTTCCCTCTAAGTGAAAAAGGGAATAATCTCAACCGAAGTGCATCCTCTGGCACATTTATTTACTTGCTCACCCAATAGGTACCCATGAAACTCTTAAGGTATTTGTAAGCATTTTGATGGGGAGCACATGTGAAATACCCTCGCTGCTCCAACAAATTTAGCATCACATTTGTAATTTTGAAATTTCCCACCTGGATTCGGGGTGGGACAATTGCACTAGCATATACTTGGTTTGGAATCACCCGAGGAGCCACTCTTGGAGGTGGCGGGGCAAGGTCTGGAACATTATCATTGGCCTGGCGGCCTCTCCTTTGGGATTGAGGCACTATAGGTACCCCATCATCAATATTATCATCTACCTCCTCCCCTGGTGGAAGGTCTCCAAGAGGTGCGTTGTTTGCCGCCATTTGGTACCTGAGTTGGCGACACACAAATATTAGTAAC
Organism: Nicotiana sylvestris; assembly: GCF_000393655.2. NCBI lineage: Eukaryota > Viridiplantae > Streptophyta > Magnoliopsida > Solanales > Solanaceae > Nicotiana > Nicotiana sylvestris. The sequence continues at coordinate 161,617,532 of NC_091061.1, read as the reverse complement.
ACAGAAGGAAAGAAAAACAAAACTATTTAGATAGATAGCCAAACCATTAGTTCTCCGACAACGGAGTTCAGAATAGTGATCGGTGCCAACCCTACACCACTACAAAGTGGCAAGAGCGGTCGATGCAGCTTTTACCCGAGAAGGTCGGGATCGAATCCATAGTGAGCTAGAATGTTTGGGATTTGGATTTCTATCTAAACTAACAGTGCGTAGTGCTCTTAATTACACTTTCAATCATATTTGTTTGTTTGTTACTTCTAATTTTATGCTAATGATATGTGAAATTAAACTAAGTATGAATGCTTGTAAGATTTTCTAAATGGTTAAAACAACACTAGGGAAGTGACTTTCTCCTAGGTGAATACTTGACGGATTCTAAAGCCTAAGGCAAAGTTGTTATGTTGGAAATTGCGATATAGCCAATGCACGAGACTACACACTCTATACCTCTTGGTAGCTTGAGTGACTTTGTCCTAATTGACTTTCTTAAGACCAATTGGGTGTCATAATTGTGCAAGCAATATAGGCTCAAGTCGGGTATTACTATCTCTAGGTTTAACCCTTTAATTGGGGCTATTAATTTCTTAAATACATCCCAATTCCTTATTGGACTGATTTTCCTAAACTCAGGCTCTCTTTCCCAAGAAAAGCCCAAGTCAAGAAGGCACAAATTAGTGTTTGCAACCACTAATTAAGCATGGAAAAAACAAATCAGTCCAAATATAAACTACCCATAAACATCTAAGCCTTAAAACAAAGGACCCATCAAATACCCACACTAGGGTTGAGCCACAACCCTAGCTAATAGGTCTAGCTACTCATAATAACGGAAGAAATCAGATTAATAGATGAAGAATAACCAATATAATATGATTATAAAATATGAATTGAAGATTCAGTGTTAATCTAGCTACAAATTACTCAAAATAGACTAAAACCGCCATTCACGTGCTCTGCAAAGATAAAGATAACCTAAAAATCTGGAAAAAAAAGTATTTATACAAGGCCGAATTTTCTGGACAAAAATACTCCTAACAAAGGTACCGCGGACCGCGGAAAATGTACTGCTGTTGTGGTGAGGCTTTTTAGTTTCTTTGCTCTAGCCACCACGGTCCGCATAAAATGCACCGTGGCCGCGGTGGCTTCACTGCGATCCACACAAAATGGACCGTGGACCGCAATGGCTTCCAACTTCAAAACTCTCAGCTCTCTGAATCCCCTCTCCGTGGACCGCATAAAATAGATTGCGACCGCGAAGAGGCTACTACGGCCGCGAAGAGTCTACCGTAGACCGCAGTGCTCGAGCTTCCAAAAGTGCATCTCTCTAATCTTTTCCACCTCGGACCGCACTAAATGGACCGCGGCCGGGTGGGTCTATTGCAGCTGTAGTGGATTTTATGCTATAGCAGTGCCTTGACTTGTTCTTGGTACGTGTGTAGGTTTCACTCCTTTTTGAGCTGGTTTTCACTACTTGTAATTTCTTGATTAAACCCTGCAAACAAGCACAACATGTAAGCTTTCGGGATTACTTGTATACATTTTTAGTCCAAAACTCAACCAAAAATGAGTATAAAATAGACTAGAATCCCTAGTTATCAAATAGCATAAGTGATAATGAGGGAGAATGGACAATAGGTGAGGGACAGAAGTGGGGAACACACTTACACCTAAAGCAGACATAGCCATGGAGAGCAACTAATCAAACGGGCTAGCAGGTTCAGCAGGATTTCAACACATAGGAAAACACAACATAGATAACCACACATTGAAAGAATTGGGAGAAAGAAACAAGTGTGCAGGATTAGCAGTCATGACACTAAACCAATTGAGGCTTAAGAGGTTCAGATTAAGTTAAACATGCATCCTAGAGTCATGCTAATCAGTATTTAGACATGATAGGGAACATATTTTGTGATAAACACTGGAAGAACAGGGTATCAAATGAACAAAGGACATACTAGAAAACATATTAGCATAGAGGCAGGATCATAGTCGATAGTAAATAGCTTTAATACAAATTGCAACACATTGTACATGCTGAGCAAAAATTGCAAGGACTTAAAATAGTGTAAGATATAAAACTCATACCAAATATCACATATGCGTATTCTGGGATTGTCATAATAGACTAAACAACAAGAGAAGATCTAAATCATGTCACAAAATTGTTCAAGCAAGGCATGCGGTAACTGTTAAGATCTCAATTAGTCACTAATGGGGTATGGGGATCTAGTGAGCATACTGAGTGACAAAATAGCAAATGAACATGTCATACAGACATTCTAGCGTTTACTATAGAGGGTAAAGACAAACAAATAAGCATGAATTAGGGAAACATCTAGACCCTTGCACTCAGATTACCCAAGTTAGGCTAAGGCAAACACAGAACTAGTAGCATTAAGAGGAGAGTCGGATTCTAACAGACTTAGAACAAAGTAAAATTAACAAACTTGTATACAAAAGTAATCCAGAAAACATATTAAGCAAAGAATTTTAGAGGTGAGAACATACGTAAATCAAGAACACATAGGAATGAAACTGCAAGAGTCTAGTATCTTACCAGTTAAAAGAAAAACAAACAAAGTAAAAGATCCACAAGAGTCAAGAAGAGTTTGAACAGTGGATTCTTTGTGGCCTTGGCTTTCAGTCGGTCACCACAAAACAAAGAGCGAGATAATAAGAAATTCACAGAGCAAAGCCTCAAGTTTTTTTAGTGAGATTATATCGATTCAGGTCTGTCTAAAAGGAATGGGGGGAGGGGTTTATATAGTAGCACAATCGGATGCACAAACAAGGAAAATAATTGATTAAACACAGGTAAGGAAAGAAGTCAAGTAATTACAGACAAAGAAAAGGGAGAAATCTCACATGCAAGACAATAAAATAACAGAAAAGGAAAAGTATCAAACATCAAACCCTAATCAGGGTTTTAAACTCGAAATTGAACTGGTATGAAGGATCCAGTTCATCACTCGTATAAGGACGGAATATCACACAAATATTGAAGATTGAGTAGATTTTCGTCCGTTACAAAAGAGGTATTTTCCAAAATCAGGCAAATACCTAAGTAATACCAAAATCGAGTAACCAGTACCAAAGGAAACCAAATGTGATAAGGAAATAGTGGTGAAATTCCATTATCAACGGGATTAGGAGATGGGATTTAGGGGTGAGACAGTTAGGGTTTGACAGATATAAAGAGAGCGTTGAGAGAGTTTAAAGGCAGTGGGTTTAGAGGGAATGGGGAATTAGGGTTTGGGGTTGGGTAATAGAAAGGGTAGGTTAATTGTAGGCCATTGATTTTAGAGATCAACGACCAGAATTTTAAAATGGGGCTATGGCGAGTTAAAGAAACGGGTACCGACTGGGTTTTTGGGGTAGGGGTCATTTGGTTTGGGCTGGCTGTCATGACCCAAAATCTAACCATGGTCGTAATGGCACCTATCGTGTTACAAGGCAAGCCTACTTCCCAAAATATTACTACTAAACCAATTATAAGAAATTAATAAAATGTTTCAACATTTAGATTTTTCATAAACTAAATCAACTCTAAATATAATATAGAAAAATACAGAAACGAGCCCCAAACATCGGGGCCTCACTAAGTCATAAGCGCTAAAACTATAAACTAAGATATATAAACTGTCTAACTATCCAAAAAAATAAATGACAAGAGGAGTAACAAGGTCCTGCAGACACTAGCAGCTACCTTGCAATCTCCACAGATAGCCGGCTTGAACTCAACGATCACCGCGCTATGACTCACCTGGATATGCACATAAAGTGCAAGGTGTAGTATGAGTAAAACCGTCTTCGTAGTAACATAAATAACTAAGGAACTGAGCAGTAGTGACGAGCTAATTAAAACAGTCCAATTATTTATTTTCACAATTTAAAAATAAACAGGAATAAACAGGTAAATTCCATAACTCAGTAAATGCCACAAAGAAATTTAACAGATAAATGCAGCGACAACACAAATAAATACAAACTCACAACAGTATCACTCATCACTCGCACTCAACACTCAACACACCCAAAACACTCAATATTGTGCGCTCTCTAAGGGTGTGTACAGACTCCGGAGCGGCTCCCAAAGCCCAAGCGCTAAGCACGGACAGCTCACGAGCCATAATATCAATACCTAGATCAGCACGGTCAGCTCACGTGCTACACGGACAGCTCACGCGCTATGGTATCAATATCTGGACCCACATGCTCAGCTCATGTGCTACGCGGACAACTCACATGCTATGGTAATAATATCCACACAAACAGGCCCTGGCCTCACTCAGTTATGTACCTCTCTAGCCTCTCAATGCACCACCAATAAGGGGATACAACCCACATCAAGTATCACAACATATCAGTAAAATAATAAAGACTGAGGTAAACATGTACAATAATTTCTATGACTGAGTACAAAAAACTTGAGCATGAATGAAGCCTAAACATGATCTCTAACATGAAGGCAGACAAGTTCACCAACAAGTAAATGCATAAATACAGATAATGGTTATTAGGCCTCACAGTCTCACGGGACGGACCGAGTCTCAATCCCTCGAGGTATACACCCACACGCTCATCATCTAGCGTGGGTATCACCTCTGAACAATCACGTGACATCAAATTCTTCGGGTTTATACCCTCAAAGCCAGAGTTAAAACTTTTACTTACCTTAACAACGTTAAATCCTACTTCGGGATGCCCTCATCCCTAGACTCGGTCTCCAAAAGCTTTGAATCTATCCATAATCAGAATAATACTATTATCATAGGCTAAAGAATCAAATTCCACAATAAAAACTATATAAATAGGCCAAAAATCCAAAACCGACCAAAATCCGGCCCCCGGGCCCACGCCTTGAAACCTATCAAAAATGGCAGAATAAGAAACCCAATCCTCTCCCGAGTCTAACCATATAAAATTTGTCAAAATCGGACTCTATTTGGTTCCTCAAATCCTCATTTAAAAGTCTCCAAAACTCAAGCCCTAACTCCCTCAATTTCACTTTGAAATCATTAATAAATTCCCAAAAACGAAGATGGATTCATGAAATATAATCAAAAGTGAGTAGAGAACACTTACCCAATTACTATGGTGAAAATCGCCTCCAAAGCCACCCAAATTCGAGCTCCCCAACTCAAAATATGACCGAATGAACAAACCCTTATTTTATATTATTTTGCTAGCTATTCTGCCTGGTTTCTCGTGCCAAATGATCCTAAAACTCGCTTTTTATGCCTATAACTTCTAAACTTCCAAGTTTCGCCAATTCCAGCCTAATTCTACCACGGACCTCCAAATTATATTACGAACACACTCTTAAGTCTAAAATCACCTAACGAAGCTAATCGAATCATTAAAATCCAAATCCGAATTCGTTTACTGATATGTCAACTTCCAGTTGACTTTTCTAACTAAGAGACTAAGTGTTCATTTCACTCCAAAACTACTCTGAACCCAAACCTACCAACTCGATACAACATAACAGAGCTGAACAACATGTAAAAAAATATATATGGGGGAAATGGGACTATAACTCTCAGAACGAACGACCGGGTCGTTACATCCTCCCCCTCTTAAACAAACATTCCTCCTCGAACGAGTCTAAAAGCATACCTGGAGTCTCAAATAGGTAAAACCTTTAGCAATAACTTCTCGTCACATTCAAATCATATGAACTCATCTCGCGGTCACATCATACTGATCACGTATCCATCCGGCCATCATTTCCACTAATAGGGACACTACCAGACACATAAGTCCAAAAGCACGCGCTCACACAATCAACACCTCAGTGCTCAATCTACAGTTAAAAACCTGGCCTCAAGTCCTCCAGAATGGCCCAACACCAACACACAAAAACCACATCTTGCACCTCATCCAGGGAATCACAATTCGTCTATGCAGAACTGATACCGAGCGCTTATGTGCGCATACGAATGCGTGGAAGGAATTCAAAGAGTTACACTTCAAGCTGAATCAATACTGTACGATAAGAATTCAAGAATGTGAAATTTTCCTAAAGGTTCTGCAGTCTCTCAAAGATAAGTACAGACGTCTCCGTACTGATCCACAAGACTCTACTAAACCCGCTCATGACTCGTGAGACCTATGTAACCTAGGCTCTAATACCAACTTGTCACTACCCAAAATATAACCATGGTCGTGATGGCTCCTATTGTGTTACAAGGGAAGCCTACTTCCCAAATTATTGCTACTAAATCGATTATAAGAAATTAATAAAATATTTCAACATTTATATTTCTCACACTAAATCAACTCTGAATATAATCAATATAAAATATGGAAATGATCCCCAAACATTGGGGCGTCACTAAGTCATAAGCGTCTAAAACTATAAACTAAGATATATAAACTGTCTAACTATCCAAAAGAATAAATGACAAGAGGAGTAACAAGGTCCTGCGGACACTATCAGCAACCTTGCAATCTTCACAGATAGGCGGCCTGAACTCAACGATCGTCGCGCTCTAACTCACCTGGATCTGCATATAAAGTGCAGGGTGTAGTATGAGTACAACCGTCTCCGTAGTAATAGAAATAACTAAGGAACTGAGTAGTAGTGACGAGCTAAGTATAACAATCCAATTATTTGTTTTCATAATTTAAAAATAAATAGTAATAAACAGGTAAATTCCATAACTCAGTAAATGCCACAAAGAAATTTAATAGATAAATGTAGCGACATCACAAATAAATACAACCTTACAGCAATGTCACTCCATCACTCATCACTCGCACTCAGCACTCAACATACCCAAAACACTCAACACTCTGTGCTCTCTAGGGGTGTGTACAAACTCCGGAGCGGATCCCAAAGCCCAAGCGCTAAGCACGGACAGCTCACGTGCCATAATATCAATACCTAGATCAGCACGGTCAGCTCACGTGCTACACGGATAACTCACGCGCAATGGTATCAATACTTGGACCCACACGCTCAGCTCACGTGCTACGCGGACAGCTCACACGCTATGGTAATAATATCCACACAACCAGTCCCTCGGCCTCACTTAGTCATGTACCTCTCCAGCCTCACAATGCACTACCAATAAGGGGACACAACCCACATCAAGTATCACAACATATCAGCAAAATAATAGAGATTGAGCTAAACATGTACAATAATTTCTATGACTGAGTACAAATAACGTGAGCATGAATGAAGCATAAACAAGATCTTTAACATGAAGGTATACAAGTTCACCAACAAGTAAATGCATAAATACAGATAATGGTTATTAGGCCTCACAACCTCAGGGGACGAACCAAGTCTCAATCCCTCAAAGTATACACCCACATGCACATCACCTAGTGTGGATATCACCTCCAAACAGTCATTTGACAACAAATTCTCCGGGTTTATACCCTCAAAGCCAGAGTTAAAACTGTTACTTACCTTAACAGCGTTAAATCCTACTTCGGGATGTCATCATCCCTCGACTTGGTCTCCAAAAGTTTCGAATCTATCCATAATCAGAACAATACTATTATCATAGGCTAAAGAATCGAATTCCACAATAAAAACTATATAAATAGGCCATAAATCTGAAACCGACCAAAACCCGGCCCCTGGGCTCATGCCTTGAAACCTGTAAAAAATGGCAGAATAATAAACCTCATCATCTCCTGAGTCTAACCATATAAAATTCGTCAAAATCAGACTCTGTTTGGTCCCTCAAATCCTCATTTAAAACTCTCCAAAACTCAAGCCCTAACTCCCTCAATTTCACTTTGAAATCATCAATCAAATCCCAAAAACGAAGATGGATTCATGAAATATAACCAAAACCGAGTAGAGAACATTTACCCACTTACTATGGTGAAAATTGCCTCCAAAGCCGCCCAAATTCGAGCTCCATAACTCAAAATATGACCGAATGAACAAACCCTTATTTTATATATTTTTATGCCAGCTATTCTGCCTCGTTTCTCGTGCCAAACGATACCGAAACTCTCTTTTTATGCCTAAGAACTTCTAAACTTCCAACTTTTTCCAATTCAAGCCTTATTCTACCACGGACCTCCAAATTATATTCAGGACACACTATTAAGTCTAAAATCACCCAACGAAGCTAATCGAATCATAAAAATCCAAATCCGAATTCGTTTACTCATAAGTCAACTTCTGGTTGACTTTTCTAACTTAGCTTTCGACCTAAGAGACTAAGTGTTCATTTCACTCTAAAACTACGTCGGACTCAAGCCTACCAACTCGATACAACTTAACAGAGCTGAACAACACATAAATAAGTATTGATGGGGGAAATGAGACTATAACTCTCATAACGAACGACCGAGTCGTTACATCCTCCCCCTCTTAAACAAACATTTGTCCTCGAACGAGTCTAAAAACATACATGGAGTCTCAACTAGGTGAAACCTTTAGAAATACCTTCTCGTCACATTCAAATCATATGAACTCATCTCGCGGTTACATCATACTCATCATGTATCCATCCAGCGACTATTTCCACTAATAGAGACACTACCAGACATATAGGTCCACAAGCACGTGCTCACACAATCTACACCTCAATGCTCAATCTACAGTAAAAACCTGGCCTCAAGTCCTCCAGAATGGCCCAACACCAACACATAGAAACCACATCTCGCACCTCATCCAGGGAATGACAATTCGTCTATGCACAACGGATACCGAGTGCTTATGTGCGCATACGAATGCGTTGAAGAAATTCAAAGAGTTACACTTCAAGCTGAATCAATACGCACGATAAGAATTCAAGAATGTGAAATTTTTCTAAAGGTTCTGTAGCCTCTCAAAGATAAGTACAGACGTCTCCATACTGATCCGCAAGACTCTACTAAACCCGCACATGACTCGTGAGACCTATGTAACCTAGGCTCTGATACCGTGTCACGACCCAAAATCTAACCATGGTTGTGATGGCGCCTATCGTGTTACAAGGCAAGCCTACTTCCCAAAATATTATTGCTTAACCGATTATAAAAAATTAATAAAATATTTCAACATTTATATTTCTCACACTAAATTAACTCTGAATATAATCAATATAAAATATGGAAACGAGCCCCAAACATCGGGGCGTCACTAAGTCATGAGCGCCTAAAACTATAAACTAAGATATATAAACTGTCTAACTGTCCAAAAGAATAAATGAAAAGAGGAGTAACAAGGTCCTGCGGACAGTAGTAACTACCTTACAATCTCCACAGATAGTCGGCCTGAACTGAACTATCGCTGCACTCTAAGTCACCTGGATCTACACATAAAGTGCGGGGTGTAGTATGAGTACAACCGTCTCTGTAGTAACAGAAATAACTAAGGAACTGAGCAGTAGTGACGAGCTAAGTAAAATAGTCCAATTATTTATTTTCACAATTTAAAAATAAACAGGAATAAATAGGTAAATCCATAACTCACTAAATGGCACAAAGAAATTTAACAGAAACATGCAGCGACAGCACAAATAAATACAACCTCACAGCAGTTCACTCCATCACTCATCACTCACATTCAACACTCAACACACCCAAAACACTCAACACTCTGCGCTCTCTGGGGTGTGTACAGACTCCGAAGCGGCTCCCAAAGCCCAAGCTCTATGCACGGACAGCTCACGTGCCATAATATCAATACCTGGATCCGCACGGTCAGCTCACATGCTACACGAGTAGCTTGCACGCTATGGTATCAATACCTGCACCTACAAGCTCAGCTCACGTGCTACGCGGACAACTCACACGCTATGGTATCAATACCTGGACCCACACGCTCAGCTCACGTGCTACGCGGATAGCTCACACACTATAGAATTAATATCCTCACAACCAGGCCCTCGGCCTCACTCAGTCATGTACCTCTCCATCCTCGCAATGCACCACCAATAAGGGGACACAGCCCACATCAAGTATCATAACATATCTACAAAATAATAGAGACCAGGTTAAACATGTACAATAATTTATATGACTGAGTACAAATAACGTGAGCATGAATGAAGCATAAACATGATCTTTAACATGAAGGCAGACAAGTTCACCAACAAGTAAATGCATAAATACAGATAATGGTTATTAGGCCTCACAGCCTCAGGGGACGGACCAAGTCTCAATCCCTAGAGGTATACACCCATACGCCCATCACCTAGCGTGGGTATCACCTCTGAATAGTTATGTGACATCAAATTCTCCGGGTTTATACCCTCAAAGCCAGAGTTAAAACTGTTACTTACCTTAACAACGTGAAATCCTACTCTGGGATGTCCTCATCCCTCGACTGGGTCTCCAAAAGCTTCAAATCTATCCATAATAAGAAAAATACTATTATCATAGGCTAAAAAATTGACTTCCACAATAAAAAATATATAAATAGGCCAAAAATCTGATACCGACCAAAATTCGGGTCCTCGGGCCCACACCTCAAAACCTATCAAAAATGGAAGAATAATAAACCCCATCCTATCTTGAGTCTAACCATATAAAATTCGTCAAAATCGGACTCCGTTTGGTCCCTCAAATTCTCACTTAAAACTCCCTCAATTTCACTTTGAAATAATCAATCAAATCCTAAAAATGAAGATGGATTCATGAAATATAACCAAAACTGAATAGAGAACACTTACTCTAATCCCTATGGTGAAAATCACCTCCAAAACCGCCCAAATTTGAGCTCCCCAACTCAAATATGACCGATTGAACAAGCCATTATTTTATATATTTTTTGCCAGATATTCTGCCTCGTTTCTCATTCCAAATGATCCCAAAACTCATTTTTATGCCTCTAATGGATTTCTTGTGAAATTCTTGTCACGTTAGGCTTTTGAATCACTCAATTTGACCTTATAATGAATGAGATATGTTTGTTTCAATATGTACAAATAATGCAGATTTTTAAATACGCCAACAGTTGCAATTTCGTAATTAATCTGGAAAATCTGGCAACCTAATTCTTGGTAAAATCACCATAAAATCCTAATACGATGTCCAAATTCTACAATTCTTTTTGCTACGAGTCTATTATTACAATACAGATCTAATGCTTCAATCAAAAAAGAAATCGAAGCTCATTTGTTCAATATGATATCATTTATGCTTGAAGAAACGACATCAGAACATTAGAAAAATGAGCACAACACAACTCAAACCTATCCAAAACTCACCCGAGGCACTCGGGACCTCAACCAATAATTCGAACAAGTCATATATCACTAACCGAACTTAGTCGAACCTCCAGAACACCCAAAACAACACCAAAACACCAAATCAACCTCGAATTCAAGCCTTAGAACTTCTAAACTTTCAACTTTTGCCAATTCAACCCTAATTCTATCACGGACCTCCAAATTATATTCTGGACTCACTCCTAAGTCTAAAATCACCCAACAAAGCTAATCGAATCATAAAAATCCAAATCCAAATTCGTTTACTCATAAGTCAACTTCCGGTTGACTTTTCTAACTTAGCTTTCTAACTAAGAGACTAAATGTTCATTTCACTCCAAAACTACTCCAAACCCAACCCTACCAACTCGATACAACTCAACACACCTGAACAATACATAAATAATAATAGATGGGGGAAATGAGACTATAATTTTCAGAACGAACAACCAGGTCATTACACTAGGGTATTGGGCTGGTTGTAACTACCCGACCGGTCGTTTTGAGCTTTTGCACTTTGATTGCCAGTTCTCGGGCATGACTTGCCCTGTGTGATGTATTGTGACTTATGTAAATCGTCGGTTTTGATTTTCAGGGTAATCAGAATGAATTCGGAAGAACAGTTCTCATTTTGAAGCTTGATATTTGAAAGGTTTGACCAAGATTTGACTTGTTAGTACATAATCTCGGATTAAAGTTTTTATGATTTGGTTAGCTCCGTTAGGTGAATTGGGACTTAGGAGCGTTATTGGAATGCATTTTGGAAGTCCGTGGAAGTTTTAGGCTTGAATTGGCAAAATTGAGATTTCGGCGTTTTCCAGTTAATAGGTGAGATTTTGAAATTGAGGTCAGAATGGAATTCCGGAAGTTGCAATAGTTCTGTTTGTGACATTTGGGATGTGTGTGTAAAATTTCAGTCATTCAGACGTGGTTTGGTTGGGTTTTTGATCAAAAGCGAAATTCGGAAGATTTTGGAATCCTAGGCTTGAATTTGATGTGATTTATGTGTTTTAATATTGTTTTGAGCGTTCCGAAAGTTGGGACGAGTTTGAATAAGGTTATGGGATATGTTTGTGCTTTTGGTTGAGGTCCCGGGGGCCTCGGGGTGATTTCGGATGGTCGATGGGGAGATTGGGAGTTTGGTGAATGCTGTAGATTTGATGTTTCTGTTGTTTCCGCATCTGCGGATTTAGGACCGCAGGTGCGACACTGCAAATGCGGTAGATTGGTCGCAGAAGCGGAAATAGGCTGGGAATATTGTGGCCGCTGCGAAGGCGCAGGTGCGGCAAGGCATCGTAGATGCAAATTTTGGTAACTTAAGTGAAAGACCGCAGAAGCGGCTCTTGGCCCGCAAAAGTGGTACCGCATATGCAGTGGATTTACTACAGGTGCGAAAATGCCTAGGTTAGAATGTATATATTTCACCCTTCGCGATTTTGAGAGGGTTTTCACCATATTTCATTCGGAAGAAAGCTTGGAAGAGCTAATTGAAGACGGAATTCAAGAGGATTTCGTGGAGATAAGATTTTTGGACCCTAAACTTGTTTCTATAATGAATTTTAACATTTTAACCGTGAAATCTATGGAAAATCAGTAGCAAAATTGGGGGTTTAGGGCTTGAAAATTGGAGACCTTAATCTAGGGATTTGAGGGGTCATTTGTGATCGGATTTTTGTTTTCTTGATATGTATAAACTCGTGAGAAGATGAGGATTCCATTGATGTTAATTTTATCGGATTCCGAGATGTGGGCCCGGGGGCCGGGTTTGAGCAATTTCGGATTTTTTTTATGTAAATTGGATATTTTCTAGTGGGCTTTGTTCCCTTAGCATATTTTAATGATTATGTACTGATTTTGGCTAGATTTGGAGCATCCGGAGGTCGATTCGTGAGGGCAAAGGCATCGGGGGCTAGAGTTTGGACCGGATCGAGGTAAGTAATGATTGTAAATGTTGTCCTGAGGGTATAAAACCTTGGATTTCACATCGTTGTGCTATTTTGAGGTGACGCACATGCTAGATTATGAGCATGGGGTCGTGCACCATTGGGGATTGTGACTTAGTCCATCCCGTATGATTGTTTAACTGCGTATTTGATTGAAAACTATTTGTTATCATCATGTGTTGGGCTAAATACTATGTTTTGGCCTCGTGCCAACTGTTTTGGACCCTTATGGGACTTTTTTTTTTACTTTTCCTCACTGTTTTAACTTAATAATTATACTCAGTCATGCTACATTTTTTGTAATTTTCTAACTCAGCCTTATTTATTAAAGTTTGGCACTACAAATGATCTTTGGTTTGAATGCCCTATTTTACTGATAGTCCAAGTGACTTGTGAGGTTGAGGGCTGAGAGAGAGAGAGAGACCGAAGGTCTGATTATGAGGTTAATGACTGAGAGAGGCCGAGGGCCTGGTTGTGAGGATTATATATATATATGGATCAGACTGCACGCCGCAGCAATATATATTTATATATGTATATGGATCAGGCTACATGCCACAACGATATATATTGGATCGGGCTGTGCGCCGCAGCGATATAGCGTTTAGGATATAGGAGCCCCTCCGGAGTCTGCACACCCCCAGTGAGCGCAGTCGACTATCTATATGGATTGGGCTGCAAGCTGCAGCGATATATGGATCGGGTTGCACGCCGCATCGGTTACTATATGGTACCTATTGAGTGTGAGTGCTGAGTGTGAACGCTGATTGGTAATAGTTGAGTCATAAGGGATTGAGAGGCTTGCCCGAGGGGCTATATATATATATATATATATATATATATACATGTACATGAGTGATGCTTTGCCCGAGGGGCCTGTTTATGAACTTACTATTTTTTTAACTCATCCTTAAAGTGAGTTTCTATTAAATATGTTGATTTAATTACTGCTTTCACTCATCTTTAGACCGAGCCTCTATTGAAAATGTTGAACAAATGCTTTAAACAACTTTCACTTAAAACTGAAGTTTTTAAGTTATGAAATGGTTATGAATTTCTGTTATGCCGAGGGGCTGTATACGAACTATGCTTTGCCCGAGGGGCCGATTATGATTCTCATCACTTTCGCTATATATATATATATATATATATATATATATATATATATATATATATATATATATATATATATATATATATTTCATTAAACCTCTATTGAAAAGGTTATAAAGATATTTTCCAAAGGATTTTACTGATGTTGGAAGTCTAACAAAATGATTTGAATGGTATCTTGTTTTGGGAACATGTTGTAATCACTGTGGTGCTATGACGTGGTTTACGTGATTTCTTACTGCTCAGTTTTCATTTACTTTTATTACTCACTAAGTTGGAGTACTCACATTACTCCCTGTACTTTGTGTGCAGATTTAGGTATTTCTGAACCCGGTAGCGGGTGTTGATCGCTCAGAGGCAGAGTCATCGGAGTTTAGCAAGGTATATGTCTGGCGTTTGCAGCCCAGCTTTTCTCCCTCTTGTTTTCTTTAGACTGTATTTAATACATTTTTTCAGACTTTGTCATTGTATTCAGATTTTAGTAGATGCTCATGACTAGTGACACCCCGATGTCGGGCTTGAGTAATTATTCCGCACTTTTCTTTTAAATTTTCATTATGAGATTATTGGTTTATAAATGGTATAAAAACAATTTTTATTGGAAAATGGTTGATTCAGGAGTTATGTCGGCTGACCTAGTTTCACGATAGGCGTCATCACGACCGGGTCAATTTTTGGATCGTGACACTGGTGTATTAGGGTAATTAGGCCGAGGTTTGGGTAATTTTAGGTCCGAAAACAGGTTTAGAATTAGGCTATCATTTAAATACCCAATATATAGTAAAAATAATTTATAAAAGTAGTTACTAAACAACAAAAAAGTTATTTATGCACTAAAAATAGTTAAGAATAAATACTTAACGTTATAAAAATATAAAAAGTTATTTTCTGCATAAATAATGTAATTATACATTAATATGGGCTATCATTGCAAAAATGTGTAATTAGTCCTAAAATGCAAATGTAATTATCAAAAAAGTAGTAAAATATTTATAAACATTCATGTATGTGTAAATGAAGAGTTTAGATAATTAGTTCATCATAAAATAATTTGAAGGATAATTACTAAATATTTATATAATAAAATGCAGAAATAAATCGATTGACAACCTTTTAAAATTATGGAAAATTATGAAAAATGCTTGTATAGGCTTATAAGATAAATGATAATGCATATGTACCATTTTAAAAGTATATATATATATATATATATATATATATACAATTAAAAAATATGAGGGAAAATTGGGTATCAACAACTAAAATTTAAAATTTTTGAGTTCTGAATTTACTATCAAAGTAATATATAACTCGTCTTAGTCACTTAGTTCGTAATTAAATATTTATACATATTTATATTTCTAATACAAATAGGATCTATTCAAAAGTTGTTAGCTGTAGTCGAACCCGTACCGCATATCCTAGCTTCACTCCTGTAAGCAAACACTATAAATAGATTATCATCATACTTGTAACAAGATCCATCATAAAGAAACTAAGAGAAAGAGAAAGGGAGAAATCTAGTCATCAATGGAGGGCAAGAAAAACATAATTACCATACTCATGGTACCATATCTAGCACATGGTCCCATAAGTCCATTCCTAGGGCTAACCAAGAAACTCACAACTAGAAATTTCCACATTTACATATGTTCTGCTCCTGTAAATTTAAACTCCATCAAGAAAAATGTCGCAGAGAAATATTCTCAATAAATTAATGTCACGACTAAAAATTTAACTAGTCATGATGGCGCCTAACCCAACCCGCTTGGTAAGCCAATTAATAGCTATCTAATTCTAATGAAATTAATAAGGCAATTAAATAAAAGAAATTATCAGAATCTTATTCATTCCCCTAAGGACTGGTAGTACAAATCATAAGCTTCTAAGATTAGAATTTACAAAACTAGTATGGAATAAATATATCATCTCTTCAAAAGGTACATAAACATATTTATATATTCTAAGGCTACCATGAACAAGAGGCAGCTACAACCGAAATGCAGATACGTCTTCAATCCCAGCTTCCGTCGATCACAACAACATCAGCAGTCATCTGCACGCAAGGTGAAGAAGTGTAGTATGAGTATAACCGACCCCGTGTACTCAATAAGTAACAAACCTAACCTTACGTTGAAAGTAGTAACGAGTTAGAACAAAGGTCGATCTGACACCAATGACCAATAACAGTTCATGACAATCTAAAGCAAGTAACAAAAGGAGTAACTTAGAGATAAAAAGAACATCTTATTCATAGTTTTCCAAAAAAATAGTTCCGCTTTTCAAGTATATCAGTGAAAATCCAAGCCTTTTACTGAAATTGCCAAAATATATGAGTATGTTTGAAAACTGTAATTTTTTCCAAAAGTTTTTCACGGTAAATGCTTCATTTTCAAATGGCATGATGAAAATACATCTCAATGCCTATATGTTAATATATGTAAGAAGTCATGAATGACGTGATACCGTACAACATGAGGAATGCAACTCAGTGATAAAAGCATATACATACTCTCAGAGTATCAATTTACTCAGTCCTCCCAGTCACTCAGTTCTCACAGTCATTCAGTCTTCACAGTCATTCAGTCTTCACAGTCACTCAGTCCTCCCAATCATTCGGTGCTTGGCACTCGCACTCAGTAGGTACCTACACTCACTGGGGATGTGTACAGACTCCGGAGGGGCTCCTTTAGCCCAAGTGCTATAACAAGCCAATCATGACATAAATCAGTAAAATATATTGCGGCGTGCAGCTCGCTCCCATCATGAATCAATAAAACATACTGCAACATGCATCCCGATCCCATAAACATCCTCACCATCAGTCCCCCGGCCTCACTCAGTCATCAATCTCTCCAGTCTCTGGGGCTCACAATGTCATGAAAAATCAGCCCAAAATAATGATGTGATGTATTGTTTAATGGTAACAGAGATTGATATATGATATAATATGAATGCGTATGACTGAGTATGTAATGCAATGAAAGCAGATAGCTCAATAGCAGAAATAACCTCAATGAATCCCAACAGGATAAGCATGTAGCCTAGGCATGGTTTCTAACATGGATCACACATCAAGTGCTCTAACACGTATAGTACAATAAAATGTTCAGATAAGATAGCTGCACAATTTTTATGGAATCGACTAAATCACAGTCACTTCGGTACACGCCCACACACCCGTCACCTAGCATGCACGTCACCTCAACATCAATCACATAACATGTGATTCGGGGGTTTATACCTTCAATACCAAGTTTAGAAGTGTTACTTACCTCGAAAGAGCCAATTCGAATACTGAGCAAACCAAGCGATGCTCCAAAAATGTCATCCCGTGCGTTCCGACCTCCTAACCGCTCGAAACTAACCAAAAAAACTCAAATACATCAAACAATGCTAAAGGAATCAATCCCAATCGACAAGGGTCAAATCTTGAATCAAAAGCCCAAAATTAACCAAAAAGTCCAACTCGGACCCACACCTCAGAACCCGACAAAACTCACAAAATCCGAGAACCCATTCAATTACAAGTCCAACCATACTAGTTTCACTCAAATCCGACTCCAGATCGATGATCAAAACTCAAAAATTCACTTTCTGAAACTTTATGCTAAAACCCCCAATTTCTCTTTAGAATTCATCAACCAATTGCTAAAAAAGAAGATAGATTCATGAAATAAAATCAAAACCAAGTGTAGAACACTTACCAAATCCTTGTGATGAAAATTGATCCAATAAATCGCTCCATTCCGAAGTCCATAGCTCAATCTGTGATAAAAATGACCAACCCTCAAACTTATAACATTCTGCCCAGCGATTTCTGCTTTTGCAGGCACATGAGCCTCTTCTGAGACAGGAGCTCTGCTTCTACGGTCTATTCCAGCCAAGCCTTCTTGCGCTTCTGCAACCAACTGTATGCATCTGCTGACACGCAGGAGCGGAAAGGGCCTCGCACCTACGACCTCTGCAAGCTCCCTTCTTGACCTCTTCTGCGGTCCAATTCTCACTTCTGCGAGCTCGCGTCTGTGGTGCTCACTCCGCAGGTGCGATTACACCATCAAATTGCAAATCTTCCGTAACTCTTCAACTTCAACCCTTATTCCGAAAATCATCTGAAATCAACCCGACGCCCCCCGGGACCTCAACCAAATATACCAACGAGTCTTAAAATATCATATGAACTTAGTCGAGTCCTCAAATCACCTCAAACAATATAAAAAACACGAATTGCACAAAGATTCAAGCCTAATGTATTTTGGAACTTCCAAATTCCACAACCGACGCTGGAATATATCAAATCATGTCTGATTGACTCCAAATTTTGCACACAAGTCCCAAATGATATAACAAAGCTATTCCAATTTTCAAAACCACAATCCGAATTCGATATCAAAAGTCACTACCGGTCAAACTTTCCAAAAGTCAAACTTTCGCCATTTCAAGCCAAATTTAACTACGGACCTCCAAATCACAATCCGGATATGCTCCTAAGTCCAAAATCATCCAACGTAGCTAACAGAACCATTAAAACTCCAATACGAGGTCAAATACTAAAAAGTAAAAAATGGTCAACTCTTCCAATTTAAAGTTTCCTAGTTGAGAATCATTCTTCCAAATCAATTCCGAATAACCTGAAAACCGAAACTAATAATTCACACAAGTCATAATACATCATACAGAGCTATTCATGCTCGTAAACTACCGAGCGAAGTACAATTACTCAAAACAACCGGTAGGGTCATTACAATTGAATTAGTCGAGCTTCATCTTCCATCTTTGCCAAGTTTTTCTCCTCATTACCACACTACCAATGGCCTCGCACCTCATCTTATGAAAACCTAGAAAAAAGTATTTCAGACGGTCGCTCCAAACTTTTCCAAAATATTACAAGCTCTAAATCCGGACTTGGTCATTTATGACTTCAATGAGCCATTGGCTGCTCCGTTGGCTTTATCTATGAATATTCTTGCTGTGCAGTTCCTCCCTTTTGCCGCACTGTCGCAACTTCCACATATCTGAAAACACAGAAGAGGAGTTCCCTTTTCATGAAATTTACGTGCGCGAATACGAAATACTTTTATTGAAGGAAGCTCTTAATCAAGCACCAGGACAAAAATTCCCATTTGACTAGGCACTTAGGCGATCACGCGATATTATTATGGTGAAAACTTGAAGAGACATTGAAGGAAAATATATGAATTATCTTTCAAATTTGGTATCCAAGAAAATAGTCCCGGTTGGTACACTAGTTCAAGAATCCACGGACCAAGATAAGACGAGGAGACCATACAATGGCTTGCCAAGAAAGGAAAAAGTTCAATTGTGTTTGTTTCATTTGGGAGTGAGTATTTTTTATCCAAGGAGGAAATACATGCACTAGCTCAAGGGCTAGAGCTTAGCAAAGTGAACTTCATTTGGGTCATTAGGTTTCCACAACGTGAAAAAATTTGTACCATTGAAGATGCATTACCAGACGGGTTTCTTGGAAGGGCAAGAGAAAGAGGAAAGGTTTTGGAAGGATGGGTTCCACAAGCTGCAATTCTTCAACACACGAGTATTGGTGGGTTCGTGAGTCACTGCGGATGGAGTTCTTTCATGAAAAGTATGAAGTTTGGTGTGCCTATAATTGCAATGCCAATACAATTGACCAACCAATGAATGCTAGGCTTGTAGTAAATATCGGGATGGGAGTTGAAGCAGTGAGGGACGAGAATGGGAAGCTACAAAGTGAAGAGATTGCAAAGGCGATAAAGAATATGGTAATGGAGGAAAGTGTGGAGGCTGTGAGGAAGACAACTAGAGAATTGGGTGAGAAGATGAATGCAAAAGGGGATAAAGAGATAGATGGAGTGGTGGAAGATCTGGTGGCACTTTTGTAACAACAAATGACCAGCAATAGAATTTAAATTATATCTATTAAAAAATTATGCCGTTACTGTAATTTAACTATTATAATAAATTATAAATATTAATCATCTTAATTTTGAGAGACACGTTATTTCTGGACAATTACCTTAATTAATAGATGGGGTTTAACTTCTATATCACAATTTAACAAAAATTAAACAAATCATTTCACTCTTAAAGATAATCACAACATATACCAATAAGGAAACAGTTAACTTCCACTGGCATGACGGTCACTTCCAATCCAATTTTTAGCAAGTACAACTGCCATATTCTTATTTTAAGACCTAATTTCAGGCCAACATTATCGTTGATCAAAACAGAGTGTTATACTAAAACATCACATGATCAACAGAGAAATAAGCACAATTTCGTCAATTAACACACGATGTCAAACAAATAAGGGAACCTAACAATCACAGGAGCCGATGTAATACACTGTTATGGATTCTTCTGAAAGCATAACTTTCGACACATAATATAGATATTAATGGAACTAAATTAGGATAGAATATTCACCAAATCAGTATCTTTTATTCTTGATTTTATTACTGTATATTTCTGATTCTTACCACTTTGATTATGATTCGTCTTGGATCATCAATAATGATTTTTCTTTAGACTTCGGATACTTGATCGACCCACGTACTTCTATTATGTCAATATTAATTACTACTAATTTATATTTACTGATATTGTGTGATTCCTTCCCACACAATTCACTTGTATTTAAAGAGCACATATCAATGATGCACAGCAAGCCTTTTTCCCTTTACTCTACTCCTTTACGGTATCAGGCAATAAACACTCAAAAGAGTATAGACTACAAAATCATCTTCTCCCTCTTATTCATAAAGTATTCTTTTTTTCCTCCCCTCTAAACCACCAGAAAATCAATGGGTGATTCCTTTGCTTCAGGCACTAATCCAAACAACAATGATCCAGTCAACCCCTCTGTTCTTCAAAACAATACCTCTTCCACAGTTATTGATGTTGTTGCAACCAAAAAACAGATTATTAACATCAACCCAATTGCACAGCTTCCTATCAAACTTGTTGGTGGTGCAACCTTCGCAACATGGAAAGCTCAAATTCAAAAGGTCATGAATGGCATTGACTTGATGGGTTATCTCGATGGATCTATAACACCACCTCCACACACCATTAAGCAAGAAACTCAGGATGTTGTCAATCCAGATTTAAAATTTTAGTTTCAACAAGATAATCTCATCGCCAATGCCTTAATGGCATCTGTCGGTTCCACTATTGCACCATCTATTGCCTCCGCTGAAACTTCAAAAGAAGCATGGAATTATTTGCATAACACATATGCGAACAGATCTCAAACCCGGATCTATAGTCTTCGAGATGCACTAGCCAAATTTCAACGAGATCAAATTCTGTCACTGATTATCTCAGAGAACTAAGAACAATCATTGATGAGTTAGTTGTTGTCGGTGTTCGCATTTCTAATGAAGAATTGGTTGTGAAGATACTGAGCGGTCTCAGACCCGAATATGAAGCACTGAGTACTGTTATTCGATCAAGGGACTCACCTATATCTATGTAGAATTGGCACACAAGCTCACAGATCATGAACTTTATCTCAAGCAAGCTGAAAAGAAGAAACCAGTAACTCCTATGGCTGTTCAAGTTGCACAGCGAACAGTAAACAATAATAATAATGGCAACATGCAATCTCATTGTTGGTCTGTACAGCCTCAATGGCGTCCGCAAACTACTCCTATTGGACAACAACAATGGCGTTCCCAAAACACTCAAAGCAATGGAAAGTTTTCCTAGCCATGGCGTCCCTCTGCTCTGTTGCAGTCCAAAATGCTAATTTAATGTTAGTTATGTCAAAAAATTGGCCATACAACAAATATTTGCCGTTCAAAATCACATAACCATTTTGAAGCCAAGGCTATGTATCCTTCTCGAAATTCTCCCAACGCTGCTCCTTGGATTCTGGGTACTGGTGCCTCACATCATATTACTGCCGATCCTCTAAGCATAGCCTCTCCACATTAATACACAGGTTCTGAAAAGGTTTCAAAGGGTTATGGTAATGGTATTTCGATCACCCACACTGGTTCTACTACACTAAACACTCCACTTCGTTCTTTTTCATTACATGAAATTTTATGTGCTCCTTATCTTAAAAAGTATCTTATATCTGTTTCAATATTTTATCAACAAAATCAAATATCTATTGAATTCGTTCCTTCGTCTTTTGTTGTGAAGGCACTGACTACGGTGGTACCGCTATTACAAGGCTAGAATAGAGATGATTTGTACGAAAGGCAAAAGCTTACAACTTCAGCACATTCATCTCCAACAGCCTACACGGAAAATACCTCAAAAGTTTCTCTATCTATATGGCATCTTCGTTTAGGACATCCTAATATCCGCCTTCTACAGTTTCTCTTAAACAATCATAAGTTGTCTTATTTTGATAATTATTAATCTTGTAATTCATGCAACTGCAATAAAAGCCACGTGATTCCCTTTTCGCAGAACTCTTTGTGTAGTTAAAAGCCTTTTTGAAATACTTTACACGGATGTTTGGGGTCCTTCACCTGTTCTCACCCAGGATAAAAAGCTTTATCACGTTATCTTTGTCGATCAATTTACCAAATACATTTATACACATAAACAAAAGTGAAGTCTTCAAGGTCTTTTCAGAATTTCGACCACTCATTGAAAACTTTTTCAATACTAAGATCCTCACCCTTTATTCAGATGGAGGAGAAGAATTTAAAGGACTAAATTCACTACCAAAGCTCCATATATAGAAAGGAATTGCCTTAGCTGAAAGACATCATGGGCATATTATTGAAACTGCAAGAACCCTGCTTCACCAAGCATCTCTACCGCCACAATTTTGGAGTTTTGCTTGCCAAACTGCTATTTATCTAGTTAACAGATTTCCTCTACCATCCATTGGTAATATTTTCCAATATCAAGCTCTCTTCGGTACCTCTCCTAATACTTCCTCAATTTTTACGTTTGGTTGTCTATGTTATTCTTGGCTAAAATCATATACCAAAAATAAACTAGAACCAAGATCTACACCATGTCTCTATTTTGGATTTTCTACCCACTTTTACAGTCATCAGTGCTTTGATCCCGAATTCTCAAAAATATATTTCTCCAGAGATGTCATGTTCTTGGAAAATATTTTTCCATACGAAAATATTTTTTCAAATATAAAGGATCCTTTCATAATATCTCCTGGTTTAATGCCACATCTAATTCAGATACATTATCTTCTTCTCAAAAGTCTCTAGATCATACCATATCTTCGCTTATTAAATTGTGTAGTCCACATCCACACAAAGATCATGTTACGATCCGGAATTACCCTCCTCGGGACTATGATGGCGCCTAATATTTCACTTGCTAGGCAAGCCAATATTAGAGATTCATTAAGCCAATTCTCAAATATTTCCATAATTAACAGTAATTGAGCTATAACGAGTTACAATGAAAGTGAAAATTCATAACAACCTCAATATGTATATTCTACTACCCGGATCTAGAGTCATAATTTATGAACTTCTAAGATTTCACTACAAGTAAATGTCTGAAAAAAATACAACTATTTTCGAAATGAAAGAAACGGTAAAATGAAATGTGTAGAAGGGGACTTCAAGGTCTGCAGACACCGACATATCTACCTTGGGTCTGCTATAAGATGGATCTAGTAGCTAATCTCACGATCAGCTCGGACCAGTACCAAAATCTGCACAGGAGTGCAGAGTGCATTATCAGTACAACCGACCCCATGTACTGATAAGTGTCGAGTCTAACCTCGGTGAAGTAGTGACGAAGCTAAGACAAGATACCTACAAATAAACCCATGCAGTATAACAATATATGTACCAATAACAACAATAAAAGAAACAAGACAAGTAATATTGAGAGGGGGACATGCTGAGGGGATCATACGATAAAGGATCACAACAGTAATAAGCACTTTGATCAATCGATATACTTTGAGCAATTAGGAACAATTAACCTCGGTAAAAGAAAAGCACGAATCACCCTTTGTGCTTTTACTCTCAACATCACCATATGAATCAACAAAAACGGCACGACATAACCCTTCATGCGTTAATACTCCCCCCCACCAAAATAATGAACAATAACAAGAAGGAGATAGAAATAACAAGAACAAGTCTTACTTTAACATTCAGTTCCATATTACCGACCTCAACCATGAGTTAATACTCAATCAATACCAAAATCCGTAAACATGATAAGAATGATCAACACAATGATAAATTGTAACGACCCCGCCGGTCATTTTAAGAATTAACCCCCCGATCACCTATTAACTGCATTCACCGTGTTTGTTTCTTCTATTGTGAGTTTCCAGGAAGATTTATTTGGACTTTTGGAGAGTTTTGGGACACTTAGTCCCTAAAAGAGAGTTTAAGTTTTAGAGTTTGGACCGTAGTTGGAGTAGAGTAAAGATGGTCTCGGAATGGAATTTCGTCCATTCGGTTAGCTCCGTTGGGTGATTTCGGGCTTAAGGGCGTGTTCAGATTGTGTTTTGGAGGTCCGTAGCTTCTTTATGCTTGAAATGCCGAAAGTTGAATTTTTGAGGTTTCCGGTTCGATAGTGATATTTTGATATCGGGGTCGGAATGGAATTCTGAAAGTGGGAGTAGGTCCACTGTATAATTTGGGATATGTGTGCAAAATTTCAGGTCATTCTGACGAGGTTTGATAGGCTTTTTTTAATCAAAAATTGAAATTGGAAGCTTTGGGAATCCTTAGGCTTGGATTGGACAGCGATTCGTAGTTTTAGCATTGTTTGATGTGATTCGAAGGTTGGAATACGTTCGTATGATATTTTAGGATTGGTTGGCAGGTTTGATTGATATCCCGGGGACCTCGGGTGAGTTTCTAGTGCTTAACAGAAGTTGAATTGGACTTAGGAGAAATATGAAGTTGGTTGAACCTGTCATAACCGCACCTGCGTGTTTTGGACTGCAGGAGCAGCACCGCAGAAGCGGTTTGAGGTGAAAAGGGATTGAACCGCAGATGCGGCCCAGGCACCGCAGAAGCGACACCACATCTGCATAAAAGGAAGTCGCAGGTGCAGAAATACCCGTTTAATGAAAAGTCGCAGGTGCGACTTGGTCTTCGCACAAGCGGGACCGCATGTGCGGTCCCATTTCCACGAAGCGGATTCGCTGGGCAAAAATAAGATATTTCGAGGGTTTGAAATCAAAAGTTAGAAAATCGATTTGGAGCTCGGGTAAGGGCGATGTTGCAAGGATTTTGAAGAGGAAAACAGTGGGCAACGATTCCTAATCCCTTTCTAGTTGTATTCCTATAATCTAATCTTAGTTTTGTCATTAATCGGATTTGGGGTGAGAAATTGTGGAAAATTTTGGAAAAGTTCTTAGACCAAATTTTCGAGTTTTGATTGGGGATTTGACGTCGGTTTTGTGATAATTTTGGTATGGTTAGACTCATGAGTGAATGAGGGTTCATAATCCGTAACTTTTACCCGATTCCGAGACATGGGCCCTAGGGCATTTTGGTCATTTTTTCTAATTTCGCATATTAGGTTAGAATTTATTTGTGGGATTAGTTACTTGAAGTTATATTTACATTATGCAATTGAATTGAATATATTTGAGCCATTTGGAGTCGAGTACTCGTGGCAAGAACGTGGTTTCAGGTTGATTTTAAGCCGGTTCGTGGTAAGTGGCTTGTCTAACCTTGTGTGGGGGAACTCCCCTTAGGATTTGGTATTTTTTGATATCTGAAATGCCTTGTACATGAGGTGACGAGTGCCTAATTGTGCTAATTGTTGAAAATCCTATTTTTATTAAGTAACTATAATTTAGTTCCCTTTTCCTGTTTATACTACTTGCAATTTAAGCCTACTGTTAGCTTAGGAAAGCATGTCTAATTGACTTAATTGCTTTACTTGCTCAACTGCCTTATTTGGATTATGTGCAGCATGCTAGGTTAGAAATATCTATTTTGCCTTGGTATAAAATTTGAATTGAATTGAGTATTCTTCGTGTTACTGTTGTGTGTTTACTTTGGGACTACAGGATGGTATCCCGGGAGATCCCTCTACCTGTTTACTTTGGGACTACGGATTTGGATTCCGGCAGATCCCCTGCACATATATATTGATTTAGACTGTAGTGCGGGATAGCGAGAAATCCCCAGCACATATATTGAGGATATCAAGAGATCCCCAGTATATATATTGAGAATACCAAGAGATCCCCAACACATATATTGAGGGTACCAAGAGATCCTAGGGATACCAAGAGATCCCCATCATGTATATTGAGGATACCAAGAGATCCTCGGGATACCAAGAGATCCTCAGCACATATATTGATGATACCAAGAGATCCTCATCACATATATTAAGGATACCAAGAGATCCTCGGGAATCCAAGAGATCCCCAGCACATATATTGAGGATAGCAAGAGACCCTCGGGATACCAAGAGATCTCCGTCACACATATTGAGGATACTAAGAGATCCTCGGTATATTGAGAGATCTCCGGTTGTTATCTTTGTGTTGAGTTGTATTCCTTCTGCAATTATTTTGTCTCTATTATAGTTTTTGCTACTCTTATTACCCTTTGTCATTTTAATAATGTTTCTTTTCCTTATATATTATTGTATATGATAAGTATGGCCCAAACCTTCCTCGTCACTACCCAACCGAGGTTAGGCTTGGTACTTTGTCACGACCCAAACCGATGGGTCGCGACGGATGCCTGAGTCCTACCTGTCAACCACCCCTAAGCATACGTCTAAGATATGAATCTGAATAACATCTGTTGAATTACGACAATAACATATATGAAGGAAACCCGCCATCAAGGTATATGTACGTATACATACAGAATATAATGGGCGAGCCAGCAAGGCTGCTATAGACAATTATACATCCAAAACTGAAAGCCGACAAGGTCACATATAACACAACTAGACATACTGTCTACATATCTCTAATAGAAACATAGCTATACAAAAACGGGACTGAGCCACGTCATACTCATATATATATATATATACACACACAACTGTATCGTACCAAAATCAAAAGCAGCTCCAGATTAAATGGAGCACGCCAACACTCGCTGATCAGGGATCCTAAGAAGGGGGACCGTCAGCTTGCCTACCTGCACCTGCGGGCATGAAACGCAGGCCCCGTGAAATAGGGCATCAGTACGAAAAATGTACTGAGTATGTAAGGCATGAAAATTAGTACGTAAAAGACATAGATGAAACATGGAATAAGGAAACACATCTTTAAATCTGAATAACTCGTAAATTCTGAAACGTTTATAATATCATGGACGTGTGTATAAATGTCATGTCATGCATAAGTATGAGTGTACATAATATCAACAAGCCACTGAGGGCATCCCATCATATCATCTCGGCCACTGTGGGCAATATCATCAACATATACCAGCCGATCAGGTGGTGGTGCATATATAACGCCGTAACTTTTTTTCATATCCCATATACATATATTTACATATATATATGCGTATATAACTCTATCTGGTCATGGATCAATGCACACGTATGAAATGCATGAAAATACATAATAATCTCAATATTCCTTCCGGATAAACTTTTCCAACTTCGTATAATTCTGAGACCCATGAACAGAAATAATATTAATTTTCATGGGGAATCAAGAATATAGACACCTCTAATAATTATATGAATAGAGTAATTTATGAAAACTGTGTATTTGCTTGTTTCTTCAGTATCATATGGACCATGCCAAAAAAAAAGAAGGGAGGGCCTTAACATACCTGAAGTAGGGATAACTCCGTATAATATTTCGTTGGATAACCTTCGTTGATTGAACGAAATTTTCCCCTGCTCCTTAGAAATTCATGGACGAAAATCGTTTCTGGTTTTGGAATGAAGAAAATGTTTTTGGCTTGAAATTTTGAGAGGAAAACGTTTTTTTTTGTTTTTTGAGAATTTGAAAGGAAACATTTATGTTTCTTGAAGCTTTTGGAAAGCAACGTTTTTGAATTCCTTTTGGTTCATATTGGATATGTAACAGACATCTTGAATAGTCATCATTTCTCATAAGTGACTTCTTAGTCACTTCTGACTTGGTGGCTTCTTGCCACGTTGGGGGGGGGGTTAATTTATTAGTTTTTTTATCCACTTATTAGTTAACTAGGTAATGTCCTATTACCCGGTAATTAATCAATTACCACAAATTACTTAAAAATCTATTATTTTTAAAATATTTCATATATACTTTATATATTATACTGCCGTGATCATATGGTACCTTTCATGATACTAGTTCATAATTATCGAGTATTATCTTTCCACCCGTATTTTATTCTAAATTGCCCACTTTCAACGAAACTCGTTTTCTTTAATCCGTATACCCCTTTATCATTCATAACACTTATTTATCGCTTGTTATAAATAGCGTAAGTACGTTAACATCAAGATGATCTCATCCCCGAGTCTACGTCGGTTAACTGAAAATGAAATTTTAACGTATGAAAATGCGAGATATAATATCCTTCCTCCCTTAGAAACATTCGTCCTCGAATGTTCAACTCCCGTGATCTATATAACTTTAGCAAGGTCGCCTCTGTAACAAAACCACTACCAACTCTTCCTGTAGAAGCTTAATAATCCAACGACACCCAGCACCATAATTATGAATAACAACAATGGCCTCTCATGACCAATGACAATAACCAACACAAGAATTTATACACGTACCTTATGATTATGACGTCTCAGTCGGACCCTTTTCTGGAGGAGGAAATAGGTAGGGATATTTAGACTTCATGTTTTCCTCGGCCTCCCAAGTCATTTCATCCACATAAAGTTTCTCCAAAGTACTTTCACGGAGGCTACCTCCTTCTTTCGTAGCATGCAGATTTGTTGGTCTAAAATGGCAACCAGAATTTCCTCATATGACAAGTCCTCTATAATCTGTACATCATTCGTGGGCACCACTCGGGTAGGATCGCCAATGCACTTTCACAACATAGATACGTGAAAAAATAGATGAACAGACTCCAATTCTGAGGGCAATTCTAATTCATAAGATACTTGGCCCACTCTCCGAATGATCCTATAAGGCCCAATATACCGTGGGCTAAGTTTGCCTTTTTTGCCAAACCTCATCACACCCTTCATAGGTGACACTTTTAAGAATACCCAGTCATCAACCCTGAACTCTAAATCTCGACGCCGCACGTCAGAATATGACTTCTGACGACTCTGAGCTATCAATAGTTGATCCCAAATCAACTTTACTTTTTCTATGGCTTACTGAACCAGGTCTGGCCCATGTAATCCAGATTCTCCAACATCGAACCACCCTATATGCGATCTACATTTCTGTTTGTAAAGAGCTTCGTATGGAGCCATCCGAATACTAGAATGGTAACTATTATTATATGCGAACTCAATAAGCGGCAGATGATCATCCCAGCTACCTTTGAAGTCTATTACACAAGCTCGTAACATATCCTCCAGTGTTTGAATAGTACGCTCAGCCTGTCCATCTGTCTGTGGATGAAATGTCATACTAAGACTTACTTGAGTCCCCAATCCCTTTTGGAAGGACCTCCAGAAATTAGTTGTAAATTGGGCTCCTCTATCCGAGATAATAGATACAAGGACACCATGTAGTCATAATATCTCATTAGTATATAGCCTCACATAATCCTCTGAGGAATATGTAGTTCCAACGGGCAGAAAATGGGCTGACTTCGTAAGCCTATCAACAATTACCCATATCGAATCGAACTTACGATGGGTACGAGGTAAGCCTACGATGAAGTCCATATTGATTATTTCTCATTTCCAAGTTGGAACCTCCATAGCCTACAATAGTCCACCAGGTTTTTTATGCTCAATCTTAAGCTGCTGATAGTTAGGACACTAGGCAACATATTCTGCTATATCTTTTTTCATTCCGTCCCACCAATACACTTTCTTGATATCATGATACATCTTTGTTGCTCCTGGATGGATAGAATAATGAGAATAGTGAGTTTCTCCCATAACCTGCCGACGCAGCCCTGCAATATTAGGCACACATAATAGTCCTCGATATCTGAGGACCTCATCTTCTGTAATTTCAAATGGTGTCTTCTCCTTCTGAAGAGTGTTATCATTATAATGAACTAGTACAGGATCCTCGTATTGGCATTCCTTTACTTCAGTTACTAAAGAGGATGTTGCTGTATCCTGAATAGTAATTCCAATATCACCCGAGTCCAGTAACCGAACTCCAAGACTAGCTAGTTGATGAACCTCATGGGCTATTCCCCTCTTTTCTAGCTGCAAATATGACAGGCTACCCATAAATCTACGGCTGAGGGCGTCGACTACTACATTCGCCTTCTTCGGATGGTGTAAAATATCAACGTCATAGTCTTTAAGTAGCTCCAACCATCTCCTTTGATGTAGATTCAATTCCTTTTGCTTGAAGATGTACTGGAGGCTCTTATGATCCGTATAGATATCAACATGAATGCCATACAAGTAGTGCCTCCACATCTTTAGTGTATGAATCACCGCGGCTAACTCTAAATCGTGGGTCGGGTAGTTCTTCTCGTGCTTTCTTAGTTGTATAGATGCATAAGCCATAACCTTACCATGCTACATCATCACACAACCCAATCCAATGCCCGAAGTGTCGTAATAAATAACATAACCATCGATATATTCTGGGAGCATTAGAACCGGTGCTAAAGTTAATCTGTCCTTTAACACCTGGAAACTCCGTTCGCAAGCATCAGTCCATTGAAACTTTGCTCCCTTCTGATTCAACTTTGTTAAAGGTGCTGAAAGGGAAGAAAATCCTTCCACAAATTTCCTGTAATAACCTGCCAAACTGAGAAAGCTACGAACCTCTGTCGGTGTTGTGGATCTAGGCCAAGTCTTTACTGCTTCAACCTTTTATGTATCCACCCGGATACCTTCACTCAAAATAACATGCCCAATGAAAGCTACAGACTTCAACCAACATTCATATTTAGAAAATTTTGCATACAACTTCCCTTCTTATAGAACTCTGAGCACAGTATGCAGATGATCTGCATGCTCAGCCTTTGAATGAGAATATACCAATATATCATCAATAAATAAAATTACGAACAGATCAAAGAAAAGCCTGAGCACACGATTCATCAAATCCATGAATACTACTGGAGCATTGTGTTACAACCCATATCCACATGTGTTAGTTCATGCCATATATTAGTTAACATAAATCCAAGAAGGAATTATCTTTGAGATGATAAGAATTCAATCCTATTGGTCTTAAGTGATACAAGAGTGTATAAGGGTGATTAACCAGTATTAGAAGTTAAATGAATCAAGGATGTTGTAACTCATATTTTCAGGTAATCTAGCGGTGCTTAATACACTCAAGAGGTCAATTATTAAGGTATTTTAATCATATAATATCCGTATCATAAGTCTTTAAGTCAAACGAGTTATGAAACAAAAGTCGACAAAAGTTGTCGCAACTTGGGTTCATAATTTTACTTATACATTAGGTCAAATGTTTCTAAACTTTTCCCATAATTTACAAGGAATTACGGGGTGATATACACACCAAATTAAATATATATGAGTCTAGTTTCCAACGCATTAAACCGTTCATCGATACGATCTCGGAGTAGAGAGATATGCGCGTTTTCGCGAGACTGCGCCAAGCACCTCTCTATGGAGCCCACTAAGGCAGTTTAAGATATTTGGACCTATATAGGATGCCTCCAACCCGTTTTAAGTCATTGATTCTCACTATTTTCAGACCATAGAACCCTAGGAATATCCTCTCAAGGTTCTCTCAAGATTCAAGACCCAAAAAAGGGCAAACAACACAAATCAAGTGTCGGGAATTCCGTGGCGCTAGTAAGTCTCTTGTTCTTCTTGTTGTTGCTCATTTTTGTGTCGTTCCAGCTCATGTGGGAGGTTGTTTTAAAGGGTTTATGTTCTGTAAATACTCCCTCATGTTCTTAATATCAATCCTAGGTGATTTCAAGCCTTCTAAAGTGATTCTAGTGCCGAAAAACACTAATTGATCGCTAGTTTCACTTTTTTGTTGTTGTGGCAGCATTGGAGGGATATTTCATGGAAATTTAAGGTAAAATTGGAGTTGTTATTTCTGTATAAAGGTAAGGAACCTCTTACTCTATATGTATTTAAGATTATCCAAGTTGCAGCTAAGCCATTGAAGCTAGAACTTGTGAAATATATATCCAAAGGCTTGGAAGTAATGTTATTGTTTTATGGACTGTTTTGCGTTGTTGTTGGGCTGCATATTTTACTACTATCCTGTGGAGTTTTGGAGGAAGAAGGGTTTGGAGAAACACCGTATATATGTAGGGTTATGGGATGATAGTTATTCGTAACATTTCCAGGTTGTTTGACACGACTACGGTGGTCGTCGTATGTATGGAGTTATTAGGCTGTGTGTGGACTATTTTGGGAGGCTCAATATATTTATTATTGATGTTGTTTGGGCTGTTTGGTGACTGTTTTGAATGGTGTGAGGTCATATATATAGGGGAGGTGCTGTCTGTTTCATCGTAAAATAGGTTGTGGTCGATACATAATAGTTATGACGCTTAAATGATAACGATAGTATCGTTTCTCTTATTGTAGACTAAGGAGTTTTGACAATTGCATAGCTTGAGATTGGGGCAGTATATACAAGGTATGTGAGGCTATCCCTTTCCTTCTTTTGCACGACTCCGATTGTACATAATGTAATGAACGATCTTCCAAGATACTCTACTCTTAGAAGCTAGCAGTACTTACATTGTTTTCCCTCTTATGGAACGATTGATGTTAATGTTGCTTCTCTTAGTCTTATGTTATCAATGTTGTTGGTACTTCCTGATTCTTATAAGGTTCATAGTGAAGAGTTAGTCCTAATAACGTGTACAGAGGATACCGACCTTACGTCACTCCGAAAGGTTTAGAATGTGATTCCATGAGTCGAGCATGCATTATATATATGTATCTATTTTACTCTACCGAGCCACGCTATAGTTGGCCGGGTACGGCACCTATTGTGCAACCACTGATCAGTTGGGTTTTACCGAGCTCCACGTGGCCGGGTACGATTCTACCGAGCCTATTATGGCCGGGTACGATATGATGATGATGATGCCCATAGAGGCGAATGCTTTAAAGGTTTATGTATTTATACATATGTATCATGCATTTCATGTAAGTAGCCCTTAGAGGTACTAAGATGTTACAGGTTGTATATTCTCTATCCTTGCTTACATTACTGATCGTATTTATGGTTCCTTGCCTTACATACTCAGTACTTTATTCGTACTGACGTCCTTTTATTTGTGGACGCTGCATGTCGTGCTGCAGGTCCTGATAGACAGGCAGGTGCAGCTCCCCCACCACAGTAGACTGTCCAGTTCAGCGGTGATTGGCGAGATCCCTTCTCCGGACTTGCCTTGGTCTTGGTATGCAATTTTTGTTATAGACATTATGGGTATGTCGGGGCCCTGTTCCGGCTATGTTGCAACACTTATGTTCTTTTAGAGGCTCATAGACAGGTGTCGGCTCATGTATAGTTTGGTATGCCTTGTCGGCTAGTTTTTGTTGTATAGTCTTTCATAGTAGCGTGGTAGCTCATACCTTATATGTAGTTTCTTGATTGTCTGGTCATCCCCTGCTATGTATGTTCATGCCGTCATATTTTATTGCTGGTTGTCCATGATCTAGGTCTACCATTTATATTGATCTCGTCAGCCCTAAAAGATAATAATGAAGGTTAGATGAAATGTACGTTGGTGCTCGGCAAGTGTGGTCGGGTGCTAGTCATGGCCCTTCAGTTTGGGTCGTGACAAACTTGGTATCAGAGCAAGTCTGTCCTAGGGGTTGTCTATGAGCCGTGTCTAGTAGAGTCTTGATTATGGATGTGTAGCGCGCCACATTTATAATCAGGAGGCTACATGACATCTAGGGTTGTTACCTTCTTCCTGAATCTAGATCGTGCGTAGAGTTGAGTCGTAAGTGTTCGTCTCTAATATTCACCTTGTTTTTTTCAGTGATGCCTTCGACTAGGAAGCAAACGATTAGTAGACGGCTTGATACAGCAGCGGGAGAGGGTACCAGTCAGGTGCCCCAAGTCAGAGCAGGACAAAGTGAGGCTCAAAGTGAGATGCCCTCTCATACCTCATCTACTCCATCTCCTCCAGAGGATATTAGAAGGCACCCAGCGCCTCCAGTTCCTCCGTCTGGCACTCCAGACCAGGATATGCGGAGTGCTTTGCAGTTATTGACTAGCTTGGTAGCTGCTCAGGCTCAGAGGCAGAATACAGGTGCTGCTGAGAAACCAGTTAGTACAAGAGTTCGTGATTTTATTAATTTAGACCCTCCAGTGTTTACCGGATCAGACCCCAAGGAGGACCCACAGACTTTTATTGACCAGGTTCATCGTACACTTCGGGTTATGCATGTTAGTGATACAGAGGCAGTAGAGTTGGCTTCTTATCGGCTACGGGATTTAGCGGTTCTCTGGTATGATAGTTGGGAGAGATCCAGGGGTCCGAACCCTCCTCCAGCTGTGTGGAAGGAATTTTCTGAGGCCTTTCTTCGTCACTACTTGCCAGTTGAGATACGACGAGCTAGAGCTGATAAGTTCTTGAACCTTAGACAAGGTAATATGAGTGTGCGAGAGTACAGTATGCAGTTTGATTCTTTGGCAAGGTATGCTCCCCATATGGTGGCCGAGATGAGTGATAGGGTGCATATGTTCGTGAATGGGTTGGGACCACATCTGATAAATGAGTGTACGACAGCCTCCTTGGTGGAGGGCATGGATATTTCCCGTATTCAAGCTTATGCCCAGACCCTAGAGGATCGTAAGCGCCAGCAGAGGGCAGTTAGGGAGCAGGATAGGGGCCAGCATAAGAGGGCGAGATTTGCAGGGTATTCTGATGACTTCAGAGGCCGCATCAGGCCACAGTTTTCGAGGAGTTCGGCGCCACCTGTAGCTAGTGCTCCTCCACAGTTTCAGAGGCCTCGATATGATCGATCCTATTCTGGTCCAGGTCAGAGTTCGCGGGCATCTGGCTCACAACATCACAGGGATACTATTCAGATGAGACCCCCAACACCACATTGTGATCGGTGCGGCAAGGCCCACTTTGGACTGTGTCGTCGATGTTCTGATGCATGCTATTCGTGCGGGCAGCCTGGCCATATGATGCGGGATTGTCCTAATAGAGGAGGTGATGGTATGGCTCAGCCGACTGGATCTGT
Organism: Nicotiana sylvestris; assembly: GCF_000393655.2. Classification (NCBI taxonomy): domain Eukaryota; kingdom Viridiplantae; phylum Streptophyta; class Magnoliopsida; order Solanales; family Solanaceae; genus Nicotiana; species Nicotiana sylvestris. Next base: position 161,582,092 of record NC_091061.1, on the reverse strand, counting down.
GTCTGGTTCTTCCTCATCAGTTCGACCTCCAGCACGGGGTTTTCAGCAGTCGACAGGTCGTGGTAGGGGTAGAGGTGCAGTGCCGAGTTCGAGTGGTGCTCAAAATCGAACCTATGCTCTAGTAGGTCGACAGGATCTCGAGTCGTCTCCAGATGTTGTTACAGGTATTATATCTGTGTTTTCTTATGATGTATATGCGCTGATTGATCCGGGATCTACATTATCATATGTTACACCCTTTGTGGCTAATAAGTTTGGCATTGAACCTGAATTGATAAGTAAACCCCTCGCGGTATCTACTCCGATAGGAGATTCTGTGATTGCTAGAAGGGTATATAGAGGTTGCACTGTGATGATTTGTAGTCGTCAAACCTCGGCAAATTTATTTGAGTTAGAAATGGTTGATTTTGATGTGATAATGGGAATGGACTGGTTGGCCTCATGCTATGCAAATGTTGACTGTCGTACGAAGATGGTTAGGTTCCAATTTCCGGGTGAACCCGTCATTGAATGGAAAGGGAACATTGCTACACCGAAAGGTAGGTTTATTTCCTATCTTAAGGCAAGGAAAATGATCTCAAAAGGTTACATTTATCATCTCATTTGCGTTAGGGATGCGGAGGCGAAACCGCCTACTTTACAATCAATCCCTGTGGTCAACGAATTCCCAGATGTTTTCCTAGATGAACTCCCAGGCCTTCCTCCTGAAAGGGAGATTGAGTTTAGCATTGATGTGTTGCCTGACACTCAACCGATCTCTATTCCTCCATACAGAATGGCCCCGGCAGAGTTGCGAGAGTTGAAGGTGCAGTTGAAGGACTTGCTGGATAAGGGCTTTATTAGGCCTAGCACTTCACCTTGGGGTGCACCAGTCCTATTCGTGCGGAAGAAAGACGGGTCGTTACGGATGTGTATCGACTATCGACAGTTGAATAAGTCTACTATAAAGAACAAGTATCCACTTCCAAGAATTGATGACCTGTTTGACCAACTCCAGGGTGCCAAGTATTTCTCTAAGATTGATTTACGTTCAGGGTATCATCAGGTGAGGGTTAGGGAGAAGGATATTCCAAAGACGGCCTTCCGGACAAGATATGGGCACTTTGAGTTCTTGGTGATGTCGTTCGGGCTAACAAATGCCCCAGCAGCTTTTATGGATCTCATGAATACTATATTCAGGCCCTATCTTGATGTGTTCGTGATTGTATTCATTGATGACATTCTAGTGTATTCTCGTTCGGAGGCGGAACATGCGGGCCACTTGCGGATAGTATTACAGACGCTTCAGGATCGTAAGTTATATGCTAAGCTCTCCAAATGTGAATTCTGGCTGAACTCAGTAGCATTCCTTGGCCATGTGATATCTGATGAGGGTATTAGTGTCGACACTCAGAAGATCGATGCAGTAAAGAATTGGCCGAGACCTACAACACCATCAGAAGTCCGCAGCTTCCTAGGGCTAGCAGGATATTATAGGCGGTTTGTAGAAGGATTTTCCTCTATATCATCACCATTGACTAAGTTAACACAAAAAGCTACCAAATTCCAGTGGTCTGACACTTGTGAACGTAGTTTTCAGGAGCTGAAGAATCGATTGACATCTGCACCAGTGCTCACTCTTCCTGAAGGAACAGAAGGTTATGTGGTATATTGTGATGCCTCAGGTATAGGTTTGGGGTGCGTATTGATACAGCATGGGAATGTGATTGCTTATGCATCAAGACAATTGAAGAAGCATGAAATGAATTATCCAACCCATGATTTGGATTTGGCTGCAGTAATATATGCTTTGAAGATATGGCGACACTACTTATACGGCATCCATGTTGACATCTACACAGATCACAAGAGTTTACAATACATCTTCAAGCAGAAAGAGTTGAATTTGAGGCAGCGTAGGTGGCTTGAATTATTGAAAGACTACGACGTCGAGATATTGTATCATCCCGGTAAAGCCAATGTTGTGGCAGACGCTCTCAGCCGTAAATCAATGGGAAGCTTAGTACATATTGAGGCAGGTAGATGGGGGTTGATTAAAGAGCTTCATCAGCTAGCCAATATGAGAATCAGATTGTTAGACTCTGATGATGGAGGTGTTACTGTACAGAATACATCAGAATCATCTTTGGTAGCCGAGGTAAAAGCACGACAATATGAAGATCCTATCTTAGTACGATTAAGAGAAAGCATTCAACAGTGTAAAAGTATGGCTTTTGGGATCGAAAAAGACGGGGCACTGAGATACCAGAGCCGATTGTGTGTGCCTAATGTGGCAGGGTTGCGAGAGAAGATTATGAATGAGATTCATCAATCCCGATATTCCATCCATCCCGGCTCGACAAAGATGTATCATGATGTCAAGGAGCAGTATTGGTGGGATAATATGAAGAAGTCTATTGCAGAATTTGTAGCCCAGTGTCCCAATTGTCAACAAGTAAAGATAGAACATCAGAAACCCGGTGGATTGCTTCAAAATATAGAGATTCCGACCTGGAAGTGGGAGGTGATTAATATGGACTTCATTATTGGATTACCTCGCTCTTATCATAAGTTTGACTCCATCTGGGTGATAATTGATCGACTTACAAAATGTGCCCATTTTCTGCCAGTGAAGACAACTTACACGGCTGAAGATTATGCGAAGTTGTATATCAAGGAGATTGTTAGGCTTCATGGTGTGCCCGTATCTATTATATCAGACCGAGGAGCTCAATTTACGGCTAACTTTTGGAGGTCTTTCCAGAAGGGTTTAGGCACACAAGTAAATCTCAGCACTGCATTTCATCCGCAGACTGATGGACAGGCTGAACGTACCATTCAGACACTGGAAGATATGCTACGAGCATGTGTTCTAGATTTTAAGGGGAATTGGGATGATCATCTTCCACTCATAGAATTCGCCTATAACAATAGCTACCATTCCAGTATTAAAATGGCCCCATACGAGGCACTATACGGGAGGAGATGTAGATCACCAGTTGGATGGTTCGAAGTCGGTGAAACAGAATTATATGGGCCAGATTTGATTCACCAAGCTATTGAGAAGGTGAAAGTGATACAGGAGCGATTGAGGACGGCACAAAGCAGGCAAAAATCTTATTCTGATGTCCGACGTCGTGATCTAGAGTTTGAGGTTGGTGATTGGGTTTTCCTGAGGATCTCACCAATGAAGGGTATTATGCGTTTTGGGAAGAAAGGTAAGCTGAGTCCAAGGTATATCGGGCCGTATAAAATTCTTCGACGGATTGGACAGGTTGCTTATGAGTTAGAATTGCCATCCGAATTGGAATTTGTCCACCCGGTATTCCATGTATCTATGTTGAGAAAATGTATTGGAGACCCTTCTCGAGTCGTCCCTATCAAAGATGTACAAGTTACAGAGGACCTATCATATGAAGAAGTGCCAGTGGCGATATTAGATCGGCAAGTCCGCAAGCTGAGAACAAAAGATGTAGCTTCCGTCAAAGTATTGTGGAGGAACAAAAATATGGAAGAAATGACATGGGAAGCAGAAGAGGAGATGAAGTCTAAATACCCTTACTTATTCTAGAATGAAGATAACAAGGATGCTGGTGGAAGACAGGATACATTGGAAGGTGAAACGGCTCTATGAGGTAAGCAATAATTTGAGAATACTCCTCCTTAATACAAAATGGTGATATGTAGATAATGTAAATACGCATAATGCTTTGTGTAGCCTTGTGAAGCCATATGTTGGGCTTAATTACTTGCAAGTTTTGCTAGTGACCATTTTATAGGGGAAAATTGATCGGAAATTTCCATTGGAATCCACGATGATTTAAACTCCCCATAAACCCTTACATTCGAGGACGAATGTTCCTAAGGGGGGAGGGTGTTACAACCCATATCCACATGTGTTAGTTCATGCCATATATTAGTTAACATAAATCCAAGAAGGAATTATCTTTGAGATGATAAGAAGTCAATCCTATTGGTCTTAAGTGATACAAGAGTGTATAAGGGTGATTAACCAGTATTAGAAGTTAAACGAATCAAGGATGTTGTAACTCGTATTTTCAGGTAATCTAGCGGTGCTTAATACACTCAAGAGGTCATTTATTAAGGTATTTTAATCATATAATATCCGTATCATAAGTCTTGAAGTCAAACGAGTTATGAAACAAAAGTCGACAAAAGTTGTCGCAACTTAGGTTCATAATTTTACTTAAACATTAGGTCAAATGTTTCTAATCTTTTCTCATAATTTACAAGGAATTACGGGGTGATCTACCAACCAAATTAAAGATCTATGAGTCTAGTTTCCAACGCATTAAACCGTTCATCGATACGATCTCGGAGTAGAGAGATATGCGCGTTTTCGCGAGACTGCGCCAAGCACCTCTCTATGGGGCCCACTAAGGCGGTTTAAGATATTTGGACCTATATAGGATGCCTCCAACCCGTTTTAAGTCATTTCTTCTCACTATTTTCAGACCTTAGAACCCTAGGAACATCCTCTCAAGGTTCTCTCAAGATTCAAGACCCAAAAAAGGGCAAACAACACAAATCAAGTGTCGGGAATTCCGTGGCGCTAGTAAGTCTCTTGTTCTTCTTGTTGTTGCTCATTTTTGTGTCGTTCCAGCTCGTGTGGGAGGTTTTTTTAAAGGGTTTATGTTCTGTAAATACTCCCTCATGTTCTTAATATCAATCCTAGGTGATTTCAAGCCTTCTAAAGTGATTCTAGTGCCGAAAAACACTAATTGATCGCTAGTTTCGCTTTTTTGTTGTTGTGGCAGCATTGGAGGGATATTTCATGGAAATTTAAGGTCAAATTGGAGTTGTTCTTTCTGTATAAAGGTAAGGAACCTCTTACTCTATATGTATTTAAGATTATCCAAGTTGCAGCTAAGCCATTGAAGCTAGAACTTGTGAAATATATATCGAAAGGCTTGGAAGTAATGTTATTGTTTTGTGGACTGTTTTGCGTTGTTGTTGGGCTGCATATTTTACTACTATCTTGTGGAGTTTTGGAGCAGGAAGGGTGTGGAGAAACACCATATATATGTAGGGTTATGGGCTGATAGTTATTCGTAACATTTCCAGGTTGTTTGACACGACTACGGTGGTCGTCGTATGTATGGAGTGATTAGGCTGTGTGTGGACTATTTTGGGAGGCTCAATATGTTTATTATTGATGTTGTTTGGGCTGTTTGGTGACTGTTTTGAATGGTGTGAGGTCATATATATAGGGGAGGTGTTGTCCGTTTCATCGTAAAATAGGTTGTGGTCGATACATAATAGTTATGACGCTTAAATGATAACGATAGTATCGTTTCTCTTATTGTAGACTAAGGAGTTTTGACAATTGCATAGCTTGAGATTGGGGCAGTATATACAAGGTATGTGAGGCTATCCCTTTCCTTCTTTTGCACGACTCCGATTGTACATAATGTAATGAACGATCTTCCAAGATACTCTACTCTTAGAAGCTAGCAGTACTTACATTGTTTTCCCTCTTATGGAACGATTGATGTTAATGTTGCTTCTCTTAGTCTTATGTTATCAATGTTGTTGGTACTTCCTGATTCTTATAAGGTTCATAGTGAAGAGTTAGTCCTAATAACGTGTACAGAGGATACCGACCTTACGTCACTCCGAAAGGTTTAGAATGTGATTCCATGAGTCGAGCATGCATTATATATATGTATCTATTTTACTCTACCGAGCCACGCTATAGTTGGCCGGGTACGGCACCTATTGTGCAACCACTGATCAGTTGGGTTTTACCGAGCTCCACGTGGCCGGGTACGATTCTACCGAGCCTATTATGGCCGGGTACGATATGATGATGATGATGCCCACAGAGGCGAATGCTTTAAAGGTTTATGTATTTATACATATGTATCATGCATTTCATGTAAGTAGCCCTCAGAGGTACTAAGATGTTACAGGTTGTATATTCTCTATCCTTGCTTACATTACTGATCGTATTTATGGTTCCTTGCCTTACATACTCAGTACTTTATTCGTACTGACGTCCTTTTATTTGTGGACGCTGCATGTCGTGCTGCAGGTCCTGATAGACAGGCAGGTGCAGCTCCCCCACCACAGTAGACTGTCCAGTTCAGCGGTGATTGGCGAGATCCCTTCTCCGGACTTGCCTTGGTCTTGGTATGCAATTTTTGTTATAGACATTATGGGTATGTCGGGGCCCTGTTCCGGCTATGTTGCAACACTTATGTTCTTTTAGAGGCTCATAGACAGGTGTCGGCTCATGTATAGTTTGGTATGCCTTGTCGGCTAGTTTTTGTTGTATAGTCTTTCATAGTAGCGTGGTAGCTCATACCTTATATGTAGTTTCTTGATTGTCTGGTCATCCCCTGCTATGTATGTTCATGCCGTCATATTTTATTGCTGGTTGTCCATGATCTAGGTCTACCATTTATATTGATCTCGTCAGCCCTAAAAGATAATAATGAAGGTTAGATGAAATGTACGTTGGTGCTCGGCAAGTGTGGTCGGGTGCTAGTCATGGCCCTCCAGTTTGGGTCGTGACAAACTTGGTATCAGACCGAACGACATAACCCGAAACTCAAAGTGCTCCTATTTAGTCCTAAATGTTGTCTTCGGAATATCTTCATCCCTAACCCTTACTTGATGGTACCCGGACCTCAAGTCTATCTTTGAAAAACACTTGGCACCTTGCAACTAATCGAATAAATCATCAATTCTCGGGAGCGAGTACTTATTTTTTATCGTCACCTTATTCAGCTGCCTATAATCAATACACATTCGTAAGGAACCATCTTTCTTTCTCACAAACAAAACAGGTGCTCCCCACGGTGACGTACTAGGTCTAATAAAATATTTTTCAAGCAAGTCCATTAGTTGTTCTTTCAATTCTTTCAGCTCTGCGAGGGCCATTCTATAGGGAGGAATAGATATTGGGTGAGTATCTGGTAGTAGGTCAATAGAAAACTCAATTTCTCGCTCTGGCAGGAGACCCGGAAGCTCATCGAGAAAGTTATTCACCACAAGGATGGACTGAATGGTTGGTGACTCCACTTCCACATCCTGAACCTGAACTAAGTGATAAATACAACCCTTTCTGATCTTCTTCCTTGACTTGAGATAGGAAATAAATCTACCTCTCGGCGATGCCGTGTTACCTTTCCACTCCAAAATAGGCTCCCCTGCAAATTGAAATCGGACTATCTTTAATCTACAATCAACATTGGCATGACAAGAAGCCAACCAATCCATATCCATTATAACATCAAATTCTACCATATCTAACTCGATTAAGTCTGCTACAGTAGATCGACCATGAACTATTATTATACAACCCCTATATATCTGCTTAGCTATCACCGAGTCCCCAACAAGTGTAGACACCTCAAAAGATTTAACTAATTCAAGTTTTATTCCAAACTTACCAGCAACTAGCGGAGAAACATATGATAAGGTGGAACCTGGGTCAATCAGTACATATACATCATATGAGGAGACTGATAATATACTTGTAACAACATCAGGCGATTACTCTTGGTCCTGTCGTCCTGCCAACACATAAATACGGTTCTGAGGGCTGCTTGAGCTAGATGCTCCGCCTCTGCCTCTACCATGAATCACTAGTGCTTGGGGACCTTGCCTAGGGGGGCGTATTGATGATGGAGAACCAGCTGCAGATCCCGATGGCGGAGCTATGCTTGCATCACCTTTCATCGGCCAATCCCTTATAATGTGGCCCATATAACCGCAAGTATAACAAACACTTAACCCCATATGGCACTGCCTGGTATGCTACTTACCACATTGAGTACATCGTGGAAAGGGTGGCCTCATTTGATTTGACTCACCCCTATATTGTGAACCTAAGGCCCTGAAATTCTGACCAGATCATGATTATGTAAAACAAGCAAATCTCTTACAGCCAAACTGAGGGGGCGGCTAGCCAAGGGTTGGGATGGATACCTTGAGTACTGCTGCCTCTGACCACCTCAAAACTCACCAGAAGGACCTGAAGACCTTGCTCTCTTATTCTGGGCCCTATCATGCTCACGATCGGCCCTCTGTTTCTGTTTACGCTCATCTACACCCTGAGTGTATGTTTGAAGACGAGAAATATCCATGTCTGGCTGAAGTGAGACCGACATACAATCGTTAAGCAAGTGAGGCTCTAATCCCATCACGAACCAGTGAACCCTATACTCCATCTTAGATACAATAGTGGGAGCATACCTAGCCAACAAATCAAATTGAAGACTGTACTCCCGAACACTCATGTTACCCTGTTGAAGGGTCAATAACCTATCAACTCTGGCTCGCCTAAGCTCTAGTGGCAGATAATGACGAAGAAAAGCTTATGTCAACTCCTGCCATATGCTGGAGAGGAATCCTCACGTCTGGACAATTCCCATGACCCGTACCAATTAACTGCAATATCTCGGAGTCTATAGGAAGCTAGCTCAACTGACTCAGTCACAGTGGCCTTCATTACCCTTAACGTCCTCTGCACCATATCAATAAAAACTTGAGGTTCCTCATTTGGGTTTGCCCTAGTGAATACTAGAGGGTCTAAATTAATGAAGTTATGAACCCTCGCACTGACGGACCTATCTACATGACCAATACCTATTTCCTAACGCCAAGCCTGTGCGGCTACTAATCGGGTTAATAGCTGAATAACATCTCTCATCTCTTGACCCAGTGCATCTAGCTAAGGTGCTGAACGTACAAGGCGGGCGCTGGATCTGTTGCCCCTTGGAGCTCTTCTGGAAAGGGCGGGGTATGGGAAGTCTGAGATGGAACCTCACCATAAGACTCTCCCCGAGCCCTAGTAACTCGTGGTGCTTGACTAGTAGTCTCACCGGCTTTGACTTACCCTTCTGGGCGGCCGTACTCTTTGGAGGCATTGCTGAAAATATAACATATCGTTAGGTACATGAATTCTTGTATCGCAGGATCTGGGATAAAGAGAGAGGATAACATCCTATATGTCCTGTAGCCTCCTATTTATAAGTGTGGTGCAAGACACACCCATAAACAAGACTCTACTAGACACGGTTTGTAGACAACCCTAGAACAAAACTGCTCTATTACCACTTTATTCACGACCCAAACTGATGGGCCGCGACGGGTGCCTGAGTCCTACCTGTCAACCACCCATAAGCATATGTCTAAGATATGAATCTGAATACATCTGCTGAATTACGACAATAACATATATGAAAGAAACCTCCCATTAAGGAATATGTACGTATACATGCAGAATACAGTGGGCGAGCCGGCAAGGCTGCTATAGACAACTATAAATCCAAAACTGAAAGCCGATCAGGCCACATATAACCCAACTAGACATACTATCTACATACCTCTAATAGAAACATAGATGTACAAAGACGGTACTGAGCTACGTCATACCCATATACATACATACATACATATATATATATATATATACACACACACAGCCGTATCGTACCAAAATCAAAATCATCTCCAGATAAATTGAGGTCGCCAACTATATCTGATCAAGGATCCTAAGAAGGGGGACTGTCAGCTTGCCTACCTGCACCTACGGGGATGAAACGAAGGCCCCGTCAAATAGGGCATCAGAACGAAAAATATACTAAGTATGTATGACATGAAAATTAGTACGTAAAAGGCATAGATGAAATATGGAATAAGGAAACACATCTTTAAATCTGAATAACTCATAAATTCTGAAACGTTTATAATATCATGCACACGCGTATAAATGTCGTACCATTCATAGGTATGGGTGTACATAATATCATCAAGCTAGTGAGGGCATCCCATCATATCATCTCGGCCACTGTGGGCAATACATAATAATCTCATTATTCCATTCGGATAAACTTTTCCAACTGTGTATTATTCTGAGACACATGAACATAAAATAATAATAATTTTTATGGGGAATCAAGAATATAGACACCCCTAATAATACTATGAATAGAGTAATGTATGGAAACAGTGTATTTACTCGTTTCTTCAACATTATATAGACCATACCAAAAAAAAGAAGGGAGGTCCTTAAAATACCTGGAGTAGGGAAAACTCCGTATAATATTCCATTGGAAAACCTTTGTTGATTGAACAAAATTTTCCCCTGCTCCTTAGAAATTCATGCATGAAAATTATTTATGGTTTTGGAATGAAGAAAACGTTTTTGGTTTGAAATTTTAAGAGGAAAACATTTTTTTGGTTCTTTGAGAATTTGAAAGGAAAACATTTTTGTTTCTTGAAGCTTTAGAAAGCAGCGTTTTTGAATTCCTTTTGGTTCATATTGAATATGTAACAGACATCTTGAATAGTCATCATTTCTCATAAGTGACATCTTGCATAAGTGACTTGTTAGTCACTTCTGACTTGGTGGCTTCTTGCCACATTTGGGGAGGGGCTAATTTATTAGGTTTTTTATCCACTTATTAGTTAACTGGATAATGTCTTGTTATCCGGTAATTAATCAATTACCACAAATTACTTAAAATTCTATTTATTTTTAAAATACTTCATATATACTTTATATATTATACTACAGTGGTCATATGGTACCTTGCATGGTACTAGTTCATAATTATCGAGTATTATTGCTTGACCCATATTTTATTCCAAATTGGCCACTTTCAACGAAACTCATTTTCTTTAATCCGTGTACCCCTTTATCCTTCATAACACTTATTTATTGCTTGTTATAAATAGAGTAAGTACGTTAACGTCAAGATGATCTCATCCCGAAGTCTACGTCAGTTAACTAAAAATGAAATTTTAATGTATGAAAACGCTAGATGTAACACACTTACTGAGTACCGATATGGTGTACTTATGCCCTTTATGCGCATGTTTTTCATGTGCAGATCCAGATTCTTTGGTTCAGCCTTACTACCCTTGAGGCGAGGGGATTCTCCAGAGACTTCGAGGTATATCCTCCGTATCCGCAGACCCAGGAGTCCCTTTCCATTCTCTCTTATAGTATTAGCCCTTCTGTATTTACGTTTGTTAGACATTCTGGAGTTATACCCTTGTAGTGATTCAACAACTTGTGATTTCATGAGTTTTCGGGGTTTGGGAAATGTAGTTTCAGTTTGAGTTGTACTATATATGCCGAGCAACATTTTAGATGTTTTATTTTGATATTTTTGGCAGTTTTGGCTAGTTTTATCCTGTTGTATTTTTTCTTCTTCCACAATTTGTTAGGCTTACCTAGTCATAGAAACTAGGTGCCACCACGATAGTTCACGGAGGGCGAACTGGGGTCGTGATAAGTTGGTATCAGAGCTCTAGGTTCATCGGAGTCATGAATAACAAGCCGGTTTATTAGAGTGTGGTGGATCGGTACGAAAACATCTATACTTATCTACGAAAGGCTATGTAACTGTTAGGAAGATTCCACTTTATTTGATTTCTTTGTCATGTGAGATTCTTGATATGACAATTCTGAACTTCCATCTTCTATTCTCTCACAAATGGTGATGACACGTGCTACCAGAGATGATCAATCACCCACGCCCCCTGTGAGAGCCGTCGGTGGTCATGGTCAGGGTAGAGGCCGAGGACGTGCATGTGGTGCAGCCAGAGCACCCGCGCAAGCTTCAATCGAGGTACCACCATCAGTTCCAGCCGGATTCCAGGCACCTGATACGCCTACTGCTACTACTACTCCAGCACTTCAGGAGACCTTAACACAGTTCCTGAGCATGTTTGGTACATTGGTACAGGCAGGATTGATTCAAGTTGTACCAAGTACTTCACAGATCGGGGAAGGGACCAGACTTCTGCCGCCCCTACTACATAGCAGCGAGTTCGCATTGGTCAGGTTCCAGGTGTCAAGGCGGCATAGCCTGTGGTCCCAGTTCAGCAGGTGGTAAGGATCTCTCACCGAGTATAGGACATACGAGGTCAGAAGAGAGAGTATAGGGATGCGAGGAGAACTCATAGACTGGAGAGACCCACTGGTCCTTATTTTGGAGGAAGAGTACATCATGGTAAAGGTTTTGTGGGTCAACCAACTCAGTTTGCATCTCAGGCTTCACACAGTATTTTAGGTGTTAAGGGATCTTAGAGTACCCGTACTGCACAGTTCCCATTGCTACAGTGACATATGCCATGTGGTGAGATATTGCCCTAGACTAGGGAGGGGTACGCCTCCACAGTCTTCTCAGTCACAGCATGCCCTGGAGAGTTCTCAGGCTATGGTTACAGCTCCAATTGCTACCCCACCTGCTCAGCCAGCTAGAGGTGGAGGTCGGGGAGGTAGAGGTCGCCCTAGAGTTGGAGGCTAAGCCAGATGCCTATCCTGCCTGCACCGAGGCTGTCGCCTCCGATTCTGTCATCACAGGTTTTGTCCTGGTTTGTCATAGAGATGCATCGGTTTTATTCGATGAAGGCTCTACTTATTCTTATATGTCTTCTTATTTTGCCCCGTATTTGGGTATATCTCGAGATTCTTTGAGTTCTCCTATTTATGTTTCTACTCCTGTTGGAGATTATCTTGTTGTGGACCGCGTCTATCGGTCGTGTGTGGTTGCTCGTAGTGGTTTTAAGACCTGAGCCAATTTATTATTTCTTAGCATGGTAGATTTTGATGTTATTATGGGCATGGACTGGTTGTCTCCCCATTATGCTATTCTTGATTATCACACCAAAACCGTGATACTGGCTATGCCAGGTGTAACACGAGTAGAGTGGAGGGGTACCTTAGATCATACTCCAAGTAGAGTATTTTCATTCCTTAAGGCCCAATGTATGGTTAAGAAGGGGTATGGCGCGTATATAGATTATGTGAGAGATCTTAATATTGATACCCCTACAGTTGATTCAGTCCCAATACTACGAGATTTTTCTGATGTATTTCCAGCTGTCCTTACGGGCATGCCGCCCAATAGAGATATTGATTTTGGCATTGATCTGTTGTTGGGCACTCAGCCCATTTCTGTTCCTCCTTATCGTATGGCTCCCCCTGAGTTGAAGGAGTGTAAGGATCAGTTACAGCAATTACTTGATAAGGCTTTTATTCTGCCCAATATATCACCTTGGGGTGCTCCTGTCTTGTTTGTGAAGAAAAGGATGGTTCTATGCGTATGTGCATTGAATATCACTAGTTGAAAAAAGTTACAATGAAGAACCGATATCCTTTGCCTCGTATTGATGATTTGTTTGACCATCTTCAGGGTGCACGAGTGATTTCTAAGACTGACTTGCGTCCTAGGTAGTTGAAGATTCGGGAGCCAGATATCCCGAAGACTGCCTTCAATACTCGGTATGTGCATTATGAGTTCCTTGTTATATCATTTGGGCTGACCAATGCCCCAACAGCCTTTATGCATTTGATGCACAGTGTGTTACGACCATATTTTGACTCATTCATCATTGTCTTTATTGATGATATTCTGGTATACTCCCGAAGTCGGGAAGATCATGAGCAACACCTGAGGACAGTGCTTCGGACTTTGAGAAAAAAAAAGTTATATGCAAAGTTCTCGAAATGTGAGTTTTGGTTAGATTCTGTGGCATTCTTAGGCCATGTGGTGTCGAATGAGGGGATAAAGGTGGATCCAAAGAAAGTGGAAGCAGAGTTAGCATAGACCATCCTCAACTACAGAGATCCGTAGTTTTCTTGGCTTAGCGGGTTATTACCGTCGATTTATTGAGGGGTTTCATCTATTGCAACACCTATGACCAGGCTAACCTAGAAGGGTGCTCCGTTCTAGTGGATAGAAGAGTGTAAGGCGAGCTTTTAGAAGCTCAAGACAGCTTTGACTATAGCCCCACTTTTGATATTGCCTACAGGTTCGGGGTTTTATACTGTCTATTGTGATGCCTTGAGGATTGGCCTTGGAGCGGTATTGATGCAGGATGGTAGGGTGATTGCCTACGCGTCCAGACAGTTGAAGGTACATGAGAAGAATTATCCGGTCCATGATCTTGAGTTAGCTACTATTGTTCATGCCTTGAAGATATGACGTCATTATCTTTACATTGTGCCTTGTGAGATTTATACTGATCATCACTGTTTGCATTATATGTTCAAGCAAAAGGACCTTAATTGGTGCCAGAGGAGATGGTTAGAGCTGCTAAAGGACTATGATATCACTATCTTGTATCACCCGAGCAACGCCAGTATGGTGGCCGATGCTTTGAGCCGCCGCGCAAAAAGCTTGGGGAGTTTGGCTAATTTACCAGTAGCGGAGAGGCCCATGCCGATGGATTTTCAGGATTTAGCCAGCTAGTGTGTGAAATTCAATCTTTCAAAGCCTAGTCGGGTTCTAGCTTGTGTGGTTTCTCGGTCTTCCTTGTTTGATCATATTGGGGAGCGTCCGTTTGATGACCCTAATTTGCTTGTCCTCAAGAACAAGGTTCTGTACGGTGATTCCAGATATGTGACTATTGGTGATGATGGGGTATTGAGGATACAGGGTAGGGTATGTGTACCTAATGTTGATGGGCTTCGAGAGTTAATTCTAAAGGAGGCCCATATTTCGCGGTATTCCATTCATCCGGGTGCCGCGAAGATGTACCAGGATCTGAGGTAGCACTATTGGTGGAGGCGGATGAAGAAGGATATAGTTGGATTTGTAGCTCAATGCCTCAATTATCAGCATGTAAAGTATGAGCACAGAGACCGGGTGGATTGCTTCAGTAGATAGAGATTCCGGAGTGGAAGTGGGAGCGGATCACCATGGACTTCGTAGTTGGACTCCCACAGACTTTGAGGAAGTTCGATGCCATTTGGGTGATTGTGGATCCGCTGACCAAGTCCGCACACTTCATTCTTATGTGTACTGCATATTCTTCGGAGTGGTTGGCAGAGATTTATATCCGGGAGTTTGTTCATTTGCATGGTATTCCAGTTTCCATCATATCAGATATAGGTACTCACCTCACATCACGGTTCTGGAGGGTTGTACAACATGAGTTAGGTACTCGGGTGGAGTTGAGCACATTACTTCACCCCTAGATGAACGGATGTTGATACCCAATTTTCCCCTGTATTTTTATGTAAAATAAACCTTTCAAAATAGCATGTATATGCATATATAGGTATGTCCCAAGGTCCAATTATTTTTCCCTAATTTTTCAAGGATTTTTAAATCAATTTACTGCCCTATGTTTATCAAGAAAAACCCAATAGTTATCCCCAAAATTATCATTTTGGTGATTCATTTATTGGAATCTCATATTTACACTGAAATATGGCTAAGATATTTTTTATATATATATTTTACAAATTTATTTGGTATTTTAAAGATAAAATTGCATAATTGCAATATTAGCCATTTTTAGGTTTAAATTCGTCTCGTGTTTATAAAATAGGGTCTTATATTTTTAAATTGTTAATTTTATATTATAAACCATTTTAGCATTTTCAATTTGTTTTCAGAAATTCATTTACTATTTTTATAAATTAAAGGGGAAAAGGGGGCTATTTAACTTATAACCAGATTTGGCTTTATAATCTATCCTAAATTACACCAGACCCCAACCCAAATTAAACCAGCCCAAATACCCAAGCCCAATCCCTAAATCTACCCGACCCAAATCGGATTAAATCTTGGCCGTTAATTAAAATTGATCAATGCCCCGGATCTACTCTTACCAAATTAAACCCAAACGACCCCCCAAATCCCTCTCATCCTCACTCAACCGACCCTATTCTCTCTCTCTATCTCTGGTTCTCTCTAGAACCTTCCCCCTTCCCCTCCGCTCCGATGAGCTCCACTCGTCTTCTCCGGCCACCTCCTAGCCTGAATCCATGGTGGTCTGACCACCTACCAACCTGATATGGTTCGTACACGCTTGGTTACTAAAGACTCATGACTTGACCATGAAGAAGCTGGGTCCAGACCTTATTTGATTCGAGTTTCATGGCTATCTCCGGCAAGCCATGTCTGTTCGAGCCTGGCCTCGACTCCTCCTGTTTAGATCAACGACGATCCAAGTCTTTCTTACCGTTTGGGTTCCTCTGAAACCCTATCTTTTAAGGTTCTTCTGATTTCCTTAGATGTATTCTAGATCCATGTTTTCCCTAAGCTTTTAAACAATTTTCTGATATTTCTTTCAAAAGTTATGCTTTCAAAGCCATTATTTTCCGATCTAGGGTTTTTAGATGTTTCTCCGATTTTCTTTTTTCTCTTGTATGTTTCTCTAATTTTCTTTTTCTTTGTGTGTTTCTTCCACTATGTTTCTTCTATTGTGTTCTTTGTGTGTTTCGTCTACCTTATTTTCTCCTACTGTGTTCTTGTTATGTTTTTTTTACCATGTTCTTATTTGTTTCTTCTACTAGTCCTATTATTGGTTTCGCATGTGGTTCTTTTACTATGCCTATCATGAGTTCCTACTACTAAGAGAGCATGTTAAAGGTGTCAGTTCCTTTCTGAGACCTCTGAACCTGTTTCAATTAGTATTTTTTCCCTTAATCACTTGCCCTTTCGTCTTTGCACTCGGTTAATGGCAAGAACCCTAAATCTGGGGGTTCATCCGAGTTTTGAGACCCTTGGCTATGTGATTTGTTTGCTCTTCATCTTTGAACTTGTTTGATTTCAGAAAACCTAACTCTTCTGGACCTATTTTGAGTTTTCTAAATTTGTTAACTGAGTCTTGAAATCTCTGTTTCTTTAAGCGATTCTGATTTTTCTACTAAAACTCTTCTAAGGTCCTTATACTGGACCCTTTGTATGCTATTTGATACTATCTCTTCTAACCTATGTGACTACCTACTGATTTTGCAATGGCATCACATTTTCTTTGCTCTAAATTCAACCTAGCATATTTGTGTGCTCTTTATCTGTGCTGAACTTCCCTCTAAAAATGGCTTTCAATTTTGATTGATTTCAGACTTCCCTTGTATAAGTTTGATTGATTTCTTTCCTTGTTTGTTGATTTCCCTGTTACTTGATTTGAGTCGAAAACTTTCCTTAACCCATTCATGAGCCAGTAATTTCAAACTTCTGACCCCTTGATTTACTGTATACTGATTGATCCTTACCTTATTTGTTTTATCCATGTATTTCAAAATTCTTCCCTTAATTAAAACTCCCATGTATTTACCCCTAATTGCCTACTTTGCACAAGATATTCATTTGATTTCTTTCCTTAAATAGTTTTACCGTTTGAATCTGAATTCCTTAATTAGAGGAAGTTTTGTATTGATTGATTTTTAATTAATAACCAGTTTTTCTTACCTTATTTCTGCATGTTTTTCACATTATAAATATCGACTCTTTCATTGACACAAAGACATCAATCCATCACTCATAGTCTTTCTAAACTTATACTTACATTCAAAGTATTCTCTCTTCTTGTTTGAATTGTGGCCTGTTTACAAGACCTACCGCCTGCTTTTCTCTATTTACTTCTTTAAAACTGCTATGTCCTGATTTAAGATTTCAACTTCACAACAATGTGTTTATTTATTACTTTTTGTATCCCTATCTGCTTACTGCTTCTGTATAGTTCAACACTTGCTCTAGCATATTGATTTCTTTCTGCCTGCTCTATTATGAATCCAAAACCCCTGCCCCATATATGTTTAAGCTATGATTTGAGGCATGGCAATACTGCAAGTTATTGTCCATGAATCAAACTCGATCCCTTGGGATCCTAGCCTCTAAATAGTGTGTTCTGGAAGGTTTGAGAGTATGCTAGCATTCTCCATTGCTGAGCATGCTTGAAGCCTGCCCTTGCCTAAGCAATAGGCTATTTACAATCTCCCTATTCCCTATTCCCCTATGTGTACTTATTTGTAGTTGTTTCCCTCTCCCTTTCCCCTTTCAGAATTCTGTTTCTGCACTTGCACCCTCTCTTAGTCTTTAAGTTCTGCCCCCCCCCCCTCTTGTGAGCCATGCCTTTGGACCCTTTGAGCTCCCTCTGAACTTGGACACTTGAGGGCTGGCCCTTCCACACTGCACTTGTCCTAATCTGATAATACATTTGGGTGTGAGCATTGCCCGGAGTCCCATTGAGGCTCTTAGAGAACTTTGATACATTCAAATGGGAGAAGGGCTTTGGATCATGATCTCTTGGAGTTGGTTTACCTCATATTTCAGACATGAAGTCTGAATCAGGCTCTCCTTTGGTTGTACTTTTATATTTTTCTGATGTATTTTTTTTACTTTATTTTGGGCTGTAATAATTTGTAATAAACTCTTGGGGGTGGCTAGTGAAAAGGGCGGGTAACTATGTATGCAAAGGGTAGATACCATGCCTATATGTCATTCTAAATTCTACATTCTCACATAGATACCATGTCTATAGTTGTTTTGAATTCTGTACATTCAAATGCATATAGATAACATGCCTATAGGGGATTCTGAATGTCCATTTTCACATAGAAATCATGACCATATGATTACTACATTCGTATAGATATTATGCTCATAGGTTTTAAACAAATGCTGCATCTAGATATCATGCTCATAGGTTCTTCTGCCAGTTAGATACCATGTTTATATGTTAAAACTAGTATTATGCATTTTAGATATCATGTCTATAAGGCTTCTGCATTTTTACCATGTCTACAAAAGGCTTAAAATCAACTACGCGTAGAAAGCATGTCTATAGGAATTCCTAATCAAATCTGAATCGCTTCATTCACGCATAGAGCTAAAACCAGTAATAATAAATACCATCAGTTGTAGAACTTATAACCTTCGTTAAAACTTGCCTTTTTTTTACTACCGTATTCAGTTTATTTTTTTTAGACCTTGTTATTTCATTGCTTTCTGAATTCAATAGATGCCATGCCCATAGGATCCTTGTCCAACACTTAGGCAAGCCTTAGGGTAAAGTTATAAACTGAATCTGTTCTATTAACTACAACCAGCAGGCAGTCCTGATTCGGGCTTCTTATCTAGATTATGTAATAAATCAGTCTGCCTCAACCTTTAAGTCCTCTCATGTTAGTATTTAATCAGGCCCTAAACATTATGTGTAAGTCATGCTAATTACGTGCTTCTTTGTTTAAATGAGGTGTATCTGAGCCCTTTTTGCTTGTTATGTGCCCCATTTGCTATACATGTTTTATGTGTCACCTTAGAATTTTGCCTTTGAAACTCAAATAATCCTAATATCCCTCCCTTTTAGGAATAGTAGTCCTAAATGCCTCCGAGACTGATAGGATTAGTACGGGTAATAGTATGCAATAAGAAAACGAGACCATTCCGCGCTTTAATACCTTAACGGGGTGGGAAGGGTAGATATGGATATGATGACCACGCGATAATGTAACGTGTAGACCCTTATTGAGGAGTGATTACCGGGAATTATGTGGGGTGATCCATATTATTAATAAACCTAGGACCCCCTTTCCCTTGGTTTCTTTGTTTCTTCTAAAGATTTCAAACCATGTCTTTTAGAAAAATCAACTTTGTTTTAGTTCTTTCCAACTTTGTTTATTTGTCAACCATTATGTGAAAATCCCCTCTTATTTGAAGTTTCATTTTCTTACATGTTATTTGCACCTAAAGTCACAACAATAGTCTAGTCATGAACCATACTAGTGGATCCTGAGGGGTGCATAACACCTTCCACTTAGGATAATTTCACGCCCTTATCCAATCTCTGGTTACTCAAATCAAAACCCTCTTGGTGTCCTAATGCACCTTAATCATTAGGTGGCGACTCTTCAATTCAAACCCAAATTCCTAAAAGGGATGAGTTGCCCTTCCAAATGTCATAACCCCGATTTTGCGAGAAAAAAGGTGCGCGACAGCATGGCGACTCTGCTAGGCTTTTACCATTTCAGACTATTACTGTGGCTTGGCATCTTCTTTATATGCCTTTATTTGTTTAATACCTTTAAGCATGCAATTCCCCTTTTCAACTACAAAATTGACTTGTCTTTTGTTTCTTTCCTTTATTTCCTTTACTACTTTCCTTTACTACTTTTCTTTATTACTGCTTTAAATTATGAAGAACTATTGTATTTACTGCTTTCTCAACGTGCAAATACATGACAACCTACTTTAGTTATTGCATAAACATGTTTTCAACATCATATTCCACTCATGCCAAACAAAATACCATAACAATGCTTATAATGAGTGGTTGCGCTCTTCTGATGTTATCACCCCCTAAATCTAGCAAAGGCATATTTGCGGTAAAATCAGTCGATCAACGATGTAGTCGATGTTTCCGCGCCTTTCCCTCTTGAGTTTTCCACTCAAGGGTACCGATCTAAAACCCTAGAGAACCTTACTCTATTTAATTGTGCATGCATCATGGTCAAACCTAGCCAAGTCAGTTATGTTGTCCGCATAATGACTCTTTAAGATAGCCTTGTCCAAAGTTCACTGGGTTTCCCTAAAACCCAAACGGACACTACCACATTTTGTGCATTTATTTGGAGAACTAAATGTTTTATGCCAATTATTGATATTTAATAGTCGAGTCTGGTGGGGGTAAGGGCCTAGCCATTTTGTCCTACAGAAATATGAGGCACGAAGTCCCTAGATTTGTCATGGTCACCAACATCCACCCAAAATTGCTAAGTTGGTGGGAGGATCTTCATTCCAGTGATCAGACTCTTGTCCGGAAATACCTAGGAAATCTACCTTCTCTCCTAGAAATCCAACCTAACAATAAGATCATAGAAGCTGCTACTCTGTTCTGGGATTGTGATAGGTCTATGTTCCGCTCTGGAGACATTGAGATGACACCCCTACTGGAGGAAATTGGCGGATTAGCCGGTATACCATGGGAAACTCCGGGTTTGTTAATGTCGAAAAACCGCAAGGGTAGAGGTTTTCTCAAAATGATGGGTCTGAAGAATAATCCAGAACTGACATGTCTGAAGGAATCTTATGTCCCCTTCGACTACTTATATGAGAGGTACGGTCACAGCAAGTCCTACCATACCTATCCCGACGAATTTGCCATCACGTCATTAGGGCATATTCACCGAAGGGTCTTTGTATTTATGTTTTGTTTCCTGGGGTTGATAGTGTTCCCAATGAAGAAAGCAAGAATCCATACCAAGCTGGATATGGTAACTAAAACTCTGATGGAGGGAAATAGTGGGCAACCATTCAACATAGTGCCCATGATCATTGCAGAGATATACCGAGCCTTGGAGAAGTGTCAACAAGGAGCCGGGAACGTCTAGGGCTGCAATTTGCTACACCGGCTCTGGCTCATAGAACATCCCCAAAAGGGTGAATATCGATAAGAGATTCAGCAAAGGGACTGGGATGATCATATAGCTTTCCATCATCCAAGGCGGATGAATTACATGCCCAACATGTTCGCCCAGCCAAAAGACGCTAAAGGATGGTTAGAGCTGTTTGAAAACCTAACTGAGGATCAAATACAATGGATGTTCGAATGGTTCCCTACCGAGGAGTTTATCGCTCGATCCAGGGATGCGCCGTTTCTGATATTATTCGGTCTGAGAGGAACCTATCCTTATGTCCCTCTTCGAGTTATGAGACAGGTTAGTAGGAAGCAGGTTATACCAAGGGTCAACAAGATGAGTCACTTCCGGGCTGACTTCCAAGCTGATAACATTCCTTATAAGTGTCAAGCTCAGCATATGTGGCATTGCAAGATCATCATGGGAAGAGATACTATCGAACCAGACAGATACTATGCTGGTTGCGATCCCTTCTATTCAGGCTGGTTAGAATCTAATCACGACAGTCTGGGTTAGCCAGGACTTGCTAGGGGCCACAGTATCATAGACGAGAAGGCCGAGGCACAGGTCAAATAAAATCAACTGTGAAGAGGATTCGGGAATGTGAAAGCGAGCACCGTGAGATACAAGAATCCCACCAAAGGCTGATGGAAGAGTGGAAAAACATGGTTGTCAGTGCCAACAAGCGACTGGGATACTTGGAGCGGGGTTTAGTAGAGCTGGAAAGGAAATTTCTCAAAAGAATTGAGGATTGCCAGAATGCTAAAGGAAATGAGGGAGAACACCTAGCCAGAGCTTACCTGTTGCTGGGACTTCGGGAGTTGGTGAAGCTATTCGATGGAGCCAAAGATGCCATGTCTGGAGAAGGTCTTTCTGGGACCAAGTAGATATGAGTTTTCCTTTTTCGCTTTACAAAAGGTAATAAAGCCAATGGCCAATAGTGATTTTTTTATTTCTTGTTTATTTAGTGTCAATTTGGGATTCGTCTACTTTTTATCAATAAAATGAGGCATTTAGCATTCTAAGTTCTCTAAATCAATTTGTCTCTCGGCCTACCTCGGGTACAAAGAGGTCCCCAAATTAGGACACGATTTAAATTCCCGCACTATGTGTTTAAATACCGCAATACTTTTTATGATCCTCACTGACTTGGTTACCTTTTGTTTTATTCTTTGTTTTTGTTTTTATTATTCCCATTTCCCAAGGTTAGTTCGTGCACTCTGGCATCATTATACTATTCAACGAGATCCAGGGGCCCTCCACCCACTCCTCCTCTTAGTCCTATCAGAAACAAGAACAAAGGGAAGATGGAAGATTCGAACAACACTAAAAAGGAAAACTCAACTGAACGGGTAGAGGTCACTCATGGTACTCAGGTTTCCAAAGAAATTGCGTCCCAACTCGAGCAGAAACTATTGAAGTTCCAGGAGGAACTTGATCAAGTTCGAAATCTGGAAAATTTGTCATTTTTCCCTTAGCACCCCAGATGTCAACTTTCCCCACACTCAAAACCCTACACCTCCTTAAAATATCCCAAAGCAACAGAATCATCCCATTCCTCACCATCACACTGTTCCACCAAAGACCCAATGTAACACCTGCCATACCCCAAACAACACTCCACTACTCATCTCAGAACCTTAAAAACTCCACAAATGACCATTTCCACACACCAGGCCATCATAACACTCCTATCTACGTGGGATATGGGTGCACCTGGGAATAATTCAACAACTGGTCACCACCATAGTGCAGTCCTTACTATCCATTGGAGCAGCCAATACCACAACTAGAGCAGACCTTCCAACCGACCGATATTATTTATGGGTCAGATTTAGAGGAAGCACTAGCAGCGGTGAAGAACATGTTCTTAGAAGACAATGACATGGATTGTTGTGTTGTTCTCGAAGAGAAGGGAGAGGAAGGCCGTTCCATACAAGCTGTGAGCTGAGGGGCACGCCTCAATATCTGGACCATCAGAACAACTAGAGTCTGACGAGCCTCGGGGTAGCAAAGGTAAAACAAGCATCATGCACTATTTTTATTTACTAAATGATTTTCTTCTCGCATTTTTAATTCGCATAATAAGATCTTCAATGTTCAAAACAATTATGCAATTTATCAAAACATTTTGACTTTTCTTATGAATCAACACTCATTATTATTTCTCTCATTACTTTACTTATACAACATTACTATTACTTATCTTGATGAATCAATAACTGTGACATGCAATGAGACAACACAACAAACGGACATTGATTCAGAGGAAGATGACATACTAGAGGATATTGTCAAAGAAGTTGAGAACTTTGAGAACAGATCCAACCTGGACGCGACAGAAATTGTTAAGCTGGGAGATGTAGAAAACGTCAAAGAAACATGAATCAACGTTCACTTATCGCCATTAGAAAAGAAGGAATATACAGAATTTCTAAAGGAATATGAGTACATATTCTCCTGGTCGTATGATGACATAACTGGTTTGAGTACGTCTATTGTGGCCCATAAACTGCCAACCGATCCGACATGTCCGCCGGTAAAGCAAAAGCTCAAAAAGTTCAAGCCTGATATGAGTTTGAAAATCAAGGAAGAAGTCACCAAGCAAGTCAAAACTAAGGTTCTCAGGGTAGTAGAATACCCAACATGGTTAGCCAACATCGTGTCGGTACCAAAGAAGGACGGGAAGGTCCGAGTTTTTGTCGACTACCGGGATCTCAACCGGACCAGTCCAAAAGACAACTTCCCTTTGCCAAATATACACATCCTAATTGACAATTGTGCCAAGCATGAGCTACAGTGATTAGTAGATTGCTTCGCTGGTTATCATCAGATCTGGATGGATGAGGAAAATGATAGAGAATCACAGACAATGGCACGAGAAGCTATCATTTGCTTTACTAGGGTACCGCACCACAGTCTGCACATCAATAGGGGCAACCCCATACATGATGGTATATGGCACAGAAGCGGTCATTCCCGCTGAAGTAGAAATACCTTCCTTGAGGATCATACAAGAAGCAGAGATCGACGATGCAGAATGGGTAAAAAGTCTATATGAGCAGTTAGCCCTAATAGACGGAAAGAGGATGAACGCAGTTTTCCATGGTCAACTTTATCAAAATAGGATGTCCAGAGACTTCAATAAAAAATTCAAGCCGAGACAGTTCACACCGGGGCAGCTGGTATTAAAGAAATTTTCCTGCATCAAGATGAAGCCAAAGGGAAGTTCTCTCCCAACTGGCAGGGTCCGTACATGGTTCACCGGGTTCTGACAGGAGGAGACCTCATACTTGCATAAATGGATGGAAAAGTCTGGCCAAGGCCAATTAATTCAGATGCAATCAAGCGTTACTATGTGTAATCTTTATGCCTTCCTATACGATGTAATTTGAACTACGCCTGACCTGATTCCCATTTAAGAGGGGATACATAGGTAGCCCTATGGGTTCAGTCATAATTCAATAAAATTTCCGTTTTCCCCCGCTATTGGAAACTGGGGCAGAGTTTTGAGGATGACCCTCAAAATTTTGAAGTTGATTTCAGCCAATCATCGCAAACAATAGTCAGAAACATCAAGCGATTAAACTGGGGCAGAATTTTGAGGAGGACCCTCAAAATTCTGTAGCAAGAGAGGTTGCAATGTCCTGAACCATGTCATAGTTGTCGATTCATCTAAAAGTTGTTTCTTAATCATATACTTATATCGTATTTTTACAAAATCATGCATGTTTATTACTGAAATTACCTTATTTAGAAACGCCACCCCAATGATACATACAGTCTCACCAGATCAAAGTCAAGCGGGTCAAGCAGAGCCAGCAGGGATACGAACTAACCTCCCCCTTTACAAAACTCATGATTTTTCTTTGGATGCAGGTACTTGAGTTGCAAAATCATCAAATATGCCATACACTCATGAGACTCACACTATTTAGAAATACAACTCTTAGAACTATTACACTTATTTACAGTTGCTATCCACACACAATAGTGTCCCCAGTAAGCACAATGTCCCCAGCAGCCACAATATCGCAATCAGCTATCAGTTAAGAAAACTCTATGTCTTTCATTTCTTGCATAAGGCTACTATTCTGCCTTCCGAGGTTAAGCCCTACTTCCATCTGCATTTTTGCATTGCATAAGGCTACCATTCTGCCTTCCGATACTAAGCACTGTCTCCATATGCATTTCCTATATTGCATAAGGCTACCATTCTGCCTTCCGAAACTAAGCACTATCTCCATCTGCATTTCCTGCATTACATAAGGCTACCATTCTGCCTTCTGAGACTAAGCACTGTCTCCATTTGCATTTATTGCATTGCATAACGCTACCATTCTGCGTTCCGAGACTAAGCACTGTCTCCATCTGCATTTCCTGCATTGCATAAGGCTACCATTCTGCCTTCGGAGACTAAGCATTGTCTCCATCTGCATTTCTTGCATTGCATAAGGCTACCATTCTGCCTTCCTAGACTAAGCACTGTCTTCATCTGCATTTCTTGCATTGCATAACGCTACCATTCTTCCTTCCGAGACTAAGCACTGTCTCCATCTACATTTCCTGCATTGCATAAGGCTACCATTCTACCTTCTGAAACTAAGCATTGTCTCCATCTGCATTTCCTGCATTGTATAAGGCTACCATTCTGCCTTCCGAGACTAAGCACTGTCTCCATCTGCATTTCCTACATTGCATAAGGCTACCATTCTGCCTTCCGAGACTAAGCACTGTCTCCATCTGCATTTCATGCATTGCATAAGGCTACCATTCTACCTTCTGAGGTTAAGCTCTACCTCCACTTGCATGGCTGAAAGATCGCCACCTTATTTACACTCGCATGGCTAAAAGATTGCCCCGTTATTTTACACTTGCATGGCTGAAAGATCGCCGCTTCATCTACATTTGCATGGCTAAAAGATCGCCACCTACTGCATCTCATAGGCTGAAAGATCACCTCATACTGCATCTCATGGGCTAAAAGATCGCCACATACTACATCTCATGGGCTAAAAGATTGCCAAATTATCCAAAGGCATCATCGTTCGGAGGCACCATTTTCATTGCCCGAGAACACCATGCCATGGCCTGAGGATCCATTTTAATCTTTTGCATATCATTATTCAAAGGAATCATGGTTTGGAGGCACCATCCTCAAAGCCCGAGAGTATCATTTCATGGCTTGCGAATCCTTTAGTGTACACTTCATAGGCCAGGACTTCATGGTCTAAAGGACGTCATCCTAACCGTCCGAAGGCAACATTCATGGTCCGATGGGAATTTGCATCATGGTTAAATTTATGCACAGTATACACTTGAATTGTTTCTAATTGCAGGTACACCGACGAGCAACGACCATCCCGGCAGGAGCAAGCCCGCTCCAGTTCCCGCAGCCATATCAAACCTTAACCATTTAGCCCAACCCGAATATTGCGTCCGTTCTAGAAAGATCTCCATCGGCATACTCCGCCGACAGATCCTGAACTACATATGGCCTGATTCCTATAAGACCAAAGATATGTAGGCAGCTCAGAAGCCAGGGCACGACCAAAGCTCTTCAAACCATTTCGTTCGGTCAACATTGGCCATCATATCTTTACCCGATAACTCTTTCATCCTTCCCAAGGTCCAATTATTTTTCCCTAATTTTTCAAGGATTTTTAAATCAATTTACTGCCCTACTTTATCAAGAAAAACCCAATAATTATCTCCAAAATTATCATTTTGGTGATTCATTTATTAGAGTCTCATGTTTACACTAAAATATGGCAAAGATATTTTTTATATATTTTTTTTACAAATTTATTTGGTATTTTAAGAATAAAATTGCATAATTGCAATATTAGCCATTTTTAGGTTTAAATTTGTCTCATGTTTATAAAATAGGGTCTTATATTTTTAAATTATTAATTTTATATTATAAACCATTTTAGCACTTTCAATTTGTTTTCAGAAATTCATTTACTATTTTTATAAATTAAAGGGGAAAAAGGGGCTAATTAACTTATAACCAGATTTGGCTTTATAATCTAGCCTAAATTACACCAGACCCCAACCCAAATTAAACCAACCCAAATACCCAAGCCCAATCCCTAGATCTACCCGACCCAAACCAGATTAAATGTTGGTCGTTGATCAAAATTGATCAACGACCCAGATTCACTCCTACCAAATTAAACCCAAACGACCCCCCAAACCCCTCTCGTTCCTCGCTCAACCGACTCTATTCTCTCTCTCTCTATCTCTGGTTCTCTCTAGAACCTTCCCCCTTCCCCTCCGCTCTGATGAGCTCCACTCGTCTTTTCCGGCCACCTCCTGGCCTGAATCCATGGTGGTCTGACCACCTACCAGCCTGCTATGGTTCCTACACGCTTGGTTACTAAAGACTCATGACTTGACCATGAAGAAGCTGGGTCCAGACCTTGTTTTATTTAAGTTCCATGGATATCTCCGGCAAGCCATGTCTCTTCGAGCCTGGCCTCGACTCCTCCTATTTAGATCAACGACGATCCAAGTATTTCTCACCGTTTGGGTTCCTATGAAACCCTAGCTTTTGAGGTTCTTCTGATTTCCTTAGATTTGTTCTAGATCCATGTTTTCCCTAAGCTTTTAAATGATTTTATGATATTTCTTTCAAAAGTTATGCTTCCAAAGCCTTTATTTTCCGATCTAGGGTTTTTAGATGTTTCTCCGATTTTCTTTTTTCTCTTGTATGTTTCTCTGATTTTCTTTTTCTTTGTGTGTTTCTTCTACTATGTTACTTCTATTGTGTTCTTTGTGTGTTTTGTTTACCTTGTTTTCTCCTATTGTGTTCTTGTTAAGTTTTTTTTCCACCATATTCTTATTTGTTTCTTCTACTAGTCCTTCTATTGGTTTCGCATGTGGTTCTTTTACTATGCCTATCATGAGTTCCTACTACAAAGAGAGCAAGTTAAAGGTCTCATTTCCTTTCTGAGACCTCTAAACCTGTTTCAATTAGTATCTTTTCCCTTAATAACTTGCCATTTTGTCTCTGCACTCGGTTAATGGCAAGAACCTTAAATTAGGGGGTTCATCCGAGTTTTGAGACCCTTGGCTATGTGATTTGCTTGCTCTTCATCTTTGAACTTGTTTGATTTCAGAAAACCTAACTCTTCTAGACCTATTTCGAGTTTTCTAAATTTGTTAACTGAGTCTTGAAATCTCTGTTTCTTTAAGCGACCCTGATTTTTCTACTAAAACTCTTCTAAGGTCCTTATACTGGACCCTTTGTATGCTATTTGATACTATCTCTTCTAACCTATGTGACTACCTGCTGATTTTGCAATGGCATGACGTTTTCTTTGCTCTAAATTCAACCTAGCATATTTGTGTGCTCTTAATTTGTGCTGAACTTCCCTCTAAAAATGCCTTTCAATTTTGATTTATTCAGACTTCCCTTGTATAAGTTTGATTGATTTCTTTCCTTATTTGTTGATTTCCCTGTTACTTGATTTGAGTCAAAAACTTTCCATCTCTGACCCCTTGATTTACTGTATACTGATTGATTGTTACCTTATTTGTTTTAGCCATGTATTTCAAAAAATTTCCCTTAATTAAAACTCCTATATATTTACCCCAAATTACCTACTTTGCACAAGATGTTTATTTGATTTCTTTCCTTAAATAGTTTTACCGTTTGAATCTGAATTTCTTAAATAAAGGAAGTTTTGTATTGATTGATTTTTAATTGATAACCAGTTCTTTAATTGTTTATTACCATATTTTTCCCTGTTTTTCACACTATAAATATGGACTCTTTCATTGACACAAAGACATCAATCCATCACTCGTAGTCTTTCTGAACTTATACTTACACTCAAAGTATTCTCTTTTGTTGTTTGAACTGTGGCCTATTTACAAGACCTACTGCCTGCTTTTCTCTATTTACTTCTTTGAAACTGGTATGTCCTAATTTAAGATTTTAACTCCACAATAATGTGTTTATTTATTACTTTTTGTATCGTTGTCTGCTTACTGCTTCTGTATAGTTCAAAACTTGCCCTAGCATATTGATTTATTTCTTCTTGCTTTATTATGAATCCCAAACCCCTACCCCCTATGTGTTTAAGCTATGGTTTGAAGCATGGCAATAATACAAGTTATTGTCCATGAATCAAACTCTATCCCTTGGGATCCTAGCCTCTACATAGTGTGTTCTGGCAGGTTTGAGAGTATGCTAGCATCCTCCATTGTTGAGCATGCTTAAAGCTTGCCTTTGCGTAAGCAATAGGTTCTTTACAATCTCCTTATTCCCTATTACCCTATGTGTACTTATTTGTAGTTGTTTCCCTCTCCCTTTCCCCTTTCAGAATTCTGTTTCTGCACTTGCACCCTCTCTTAGTCTTTAAGTTCTTCCCCCCTCTTTTGAGCCTTGCCTTGGGACCCTTTGAGCTCCCTTTGAACTTGGACACTTGAGGACTGGACCTTCCACACTGCACTTGTCCTAATCTGATAATACATTTAGGTGTGAGCATTGCCCGGAGTCCTATTGAGGCTCTTAGGGAACTTTGACACATTCAAATGGGAGAAGGGCTCTGGATCATAATCTCTTGGAGTTGGTTTACCTCATATTTCAAACATGAAGTCTGAATCAGGCTCTCCTTTGGTTGTACTTTTATATTTTTCTGATGTATATTTTTACTTTATTCCGCGCTGTAATAATTTGTAATAAACTCTTGGGTTGGCTAGTGAAAAGGGTGGGTAACTATGTATGCAATGGGTAGATACCATGCCTATAGGTCATTCTAAATTCTACATTCTCACATAGATACCATGTCTATAGGTTATTTGAATTCTGCACATTCAATTTCATATAGAAAGCATGCCTATAGGGGATTCTAAATGTCCATTTTCACATAGAAATCATGATCATATGATTACTACATTCGTATAGATATTATGCTCATAGGTTTTAAAAAAATGGGCATCTAGATATCATACTCATAGGTTCTTCTGCCAGTTAGATACCATGTTTATATGTTAAAACTAGTATTATGCATTTTAGATATCATGTCTATAAGGCTTCTGCATTTTTACCATGTCTACAAAAGGCTTAAAATCAACTACGCGTAGAAAGCATGTCTATAGGAATTCCTAATCAAATATGAATCGCTTCATTCACGTATAGAGCTAAAACCAGTAATAATAAGTACCATTAGTTGCAGAACTTATAACCTTCGTTAAAACTTGCCTTTTCTTTTTGACTACCGTATTCAGTTTATCTTTTTTAGACCTTGTTGTTTCATTGCTTTCTAAATTCAGTAGATGCCATGCCCATAGGATCCTTGTCCAACACTTAGGCAAGCCTTAGGGTAAAGTTATAAACTGAATCTGTTCTTTTAACTACATCCAGTAGGCAGGCCTGATTCGGGCATCTTATCTAAATTATGTAATAAATCAGTCTGCCTCAACTTTTAAGTCCTCTCATATTAGTATTTAATCAGTCCCTAAACAATATGTGTAAGTCATGCTAATTACGTGCTTCTTTGTTTAAAGGATGTGTATCTGAGCCCTTTTTGCTTGCTATGTGCTTTCCCCCAATTTGTTATACATGTTTTGTGTGTCGCCTTATAATTTACCCTTTGAGACTACAAATAAGCCTAATATCCCTCTCTTTTAGGATTAGTAGTCCTAAATTCCTCTGGGACTAATAGGATTGGGACGGGTAATAGCATGCAATAAGAAAACGAGACCATTCCGCGCTTTAATACCTTAATGGGGTGGGAAGGGTAGATATGGATTTGATGACCACAAGATAATATCACGTGTAGCCCCTCATTGAGGAGTGATTACCGGGCATTGTGTGGGGTGAACCATATTATTAATAAACCTAGGACCCCCTTTCCATTTGTTTCTTTGTTTCTTCTAAAGATTTCAAACTATGTCTTTAAGGAAAATCAGCTTTCGTTTAGTTCTTTCCAACTTTGTTTATTTGTCAACCATTATGTGAAAATCCCTTCTTATTTGAAGTTTCATTTGCTTACATGTTATTTGCACCTAAAGTCGCAACAATAGTCTGGTCGGGAACCACACTAGTGGATCCTGAGGGGTGCCTAACACCTTCCCCTTGGGATAATTTCAAGCCCTTACCCAATCTATGGTTACTCAAATTAAAACCCTCTAGGTGTCCTTTTGCACCTTAATCATTAGGTGGTGACTCTTCAATTCAAACCCAAATTCCCAAAAGGGAATGAGTTTCCCTCCCAAATGTCATAAACCCGATTTCGCGAGAAAAAGGGGGCCCGACAACGGACAATCCGAGCGCACTATTCAGATTCTTGAGGATATGCTCCGTGCGTGTGTGATGGAGTTTGGAGATTCTTGGGATCAGTTCTTGCCACTGGCGGAGTTTGCCTACAACAACAGCTATCAGTCCAGCATTTAGATGGCACCATATGAGGCCTTGTATGGTAGGCGGTATAGATCCCCGGTGGGTTAGTTTGAACTAGGTGAGGCTAGATTATTGGGCATAGACTTGGTTCAAGATGCTTTGGAGAAGGTTAATATTATTCAGGATAGACTCCGTACAGCCCAGTCATGGTAAAAGATTTATGCGGACCAGAAGGTTCGTGACGTTTCCTATATGGTTGGAAAGCGAGTTTTGCTTCGGGTTTCGCCTATGAAGGGCGTTATGAGATTTGGGAAGAAAAGGAAGTTGAGTCCGAGGTTCATTGGTCCTTTTAACATATTGAGACGTGTTGGGGAGCTTACCTCCCAACTTGGTAGGAGTTCATCCAGTATTTCATGTCTCGATGCTCCGAAAATATCACGGTGATCTGTCGCACATGTTGGATTTCAGTTCAATCCAGTTTGACAAGGATCTATCTTATGTTGAGGAGCCAGTGACAATATTGGACAGGCAAGTTCGAAAGCTGAGGTCAAAGAACATTGCATCAGTGAAGGTCCAGTGGCGGGATCAGCCGGTCGAGGAGGCGACCTGGGAGACCAAGTAGGATATGCGCAGCCGTTACCCTCATCATTTCACTACTTCAGGTATGTCTCTATGCTCGTTTGAGGACGAACGAATGTTTAAGTGTAGGAGGATGTAATGACTCTACCGGTCATTTTAAGAATTAACGCCCTGATCCCCTATTAACTGCATTCCCCGATTTGTTTCTTCTATTGTGAGTTGCCGGGAAGATTTATTTGGAGTTTCGAAGAGTTTTGGGACACTTAGTCCCTAAAAGAGAGTTTAAGTTTTAGACTTTGGACCGTAGTCGGAGCAGAGTGAAGACGATCTTGGAATGGAATTTTGTTGGTTCTGTTAGCTCCGTTGGGTGATTTCGGGCTTAGTGGCGTGTTCGGATTGTGTTTTGGAGGTCCGTAGCTTATTTAGGCTTGAAATGCCAAAAGTTGAATTTTTTAGATTTTTGGTTCGATAGTGAGATATTGATATCGGGGTCGGAATGGAATTCCGGAAGTGGGAGTAGGTTCGTTGTGTAATTTGGGACGTGAGTGCAAAATTTCAAGTCACTCGGACAAGGTTTGGTAGGATTTTTGATCTAAAATGGAAATGGGAGGTTTTGGGAATACTTAGGCTTGGATTAGAGAGCAATTCATGGTTTTACCGTTGTTTGATGTGATTCGAAGGTTGGAATAAGTTCGTATGATGTTTTAGGATTGGTTGGCAGGTTTGATTGATGTCCCGGGGGCCTCAGGTGAGTTTCGGGTACTTAATAGAAGTTGAATTGGACTTGGGAGAAATATGAAGTTGGCTGAACCTATCATAACTGCACCTGCGTGTTTTGGACCGCAGGTGCGGCACCGCAAAAGCGGTTAAAGTACTGCAGATGCGGTTTGAGGCGAAATGGGATTGAGCCGAAGATGCGGCCCAGGCACCGCAAAAGCGGTACAGCATCTGCGGAAAAGGAAGTCGCAGGTGCAGAAATCCCTATTTAATGAAAAGTCACAGGTGCGACTTGGTCTTCGCAGAAGCGGGACCGCAGCAGAAGCAGATTCGCTGGGCAAAAATAAGATATTTCGAGGGTTTGAAATCAAAAGTTAGAAAATCGATTTGGAGCTCGGGTGACGGCGATTTGGGAGTATTTTGAAGAGGAAATCAGTAGGTAACGATTCCTAATCCCTTTCTAATGGTATTCTTATAATCTGATCTTAGTTTTGTCATTAAATTTCAGATTTGGGGTGAGAAATTGGGGAAAATTTTGGAAAAGTTCTTAGACCTAATTTTCAAGTTTTTATTGGGGATTTGATGTCGGTTTTGGATAATTTTGGTATGGTTAGACTCATGAGTGAATGAGGGTTCATAATCTGTAACTTTTACCCGATTGCGAGACATGGGCCTGGGGGCATTTTTGTCATTTTTCCTAATTTTGCGTATTAGCTTAGAATTTATTTGTAGGATTTGTTACTTGAAGTTATATTTACATTATGCAATTGAATTGAATAGATTTGAGTCATTTGGAATCAAGTACTCGTGGCAAGAACGTGGTTTCGGGTTGATTTTGAGCTGGTTCGAGGTAAGTAGCTTGCCTAACCTTGTGTGGGGGAACTCCTCTTAAGATTTGGTATTTGTTGATATCTGAAGATGCTCGAGGACCTCACCAGGAGGATCGAATCGGGCGAGAAAATGATAGAAACCAACGACAAGAAGGTCGAGACCTACAACTCCAGGGTCGACCAAATTCCGGACGTACTCCCATTCCTGAAAGGTATGGATTCGAAGAAGTTCATACAGAGGATATTCCCAGAGGATGAAGCCCCAAAACCCATTCCAAAGAAGTTCAGAATGCCAGAACTACCAAAATACAATGGGACCTTAAAACCCAATGAGCACGTTACTTCCTACACTTGCGCAGTGAAGGGCAACAACATAAAGGACGACGAGATCGAGTCTGTCTTGCTGAATAAGTTCGAGGACCCACTCTTGAAGGGGTCCTTGATGTGGTATCACAACCTAGCTTCTAATTCCATAGACTCATTTGCGGTGCTGGTAGACTCCTTCATAAAGGCACACACCTGTGCCATCAAAGTAGCAACAAGGAAATCTGACGTGTTCAAGATCAATCAGAGGGAAAGCGAAATATTGCGAGAGTTCGTATCTCGCTTCCAAGTGGAGCAAATGGAACTACCACTAGTCTCCAATGACTGGGCAGTGCAGGCCTTCACTCAAGGTCTGAACGAATGAAGCTCAGTTGCTTCAAAGTAGTTAAAACAGAATGTGGTCGAGTATCCCGCTGTGACCTGGTCGGACGTTCACAGCCGATACCAGTCAAAGATTAGGGTCAAGGATGACCAACTAGGAGCCCCCTCGGGCTCAGTATACCCAAGTAGGCTTCTGGCGAAGGATCCAAAGCCAAACAAAGAAAGATATCAACCGTACACTAAAGACAAAAGGAATGCCCCAAGGTGTAATCCACCTCGCAATGATCGAATGATGGACCAAGGACGGAATCCCCGGAGACTCATCAATAAAGCCGAGTTCGATAGGAACGTAGGGACAATGGGGGCATTGCGCTTATCAGAGCACAACTTCAATGTCGATGTATCAGACATCATGTTTGCTATTAGTAAAATCAGAGATGCCAGATGGCCCAGGCCTGTACAATCAGATCCTTCGCAAAGGAATCATAACTTAGTGTGTGAGTTTCACAACACACACGGCCACAGGACCGAGGATTGCGACCAACTCTGAGAAGAGGTAGCCCAACTACTTAACAAATGTCACCTCCGGGAATTCCTCAATGTCCGAGCCAAAAATTAGTTCCAAGAAAGAGACGCAACCAAGAAGAACGAAACAAATGAGCCACAACATGTCATCCACATGATCTTGGGAGGCATCGATGCCCCACATGATCTTGGGAGGCATCGATGCCCCACAAGAACCCGTGATGAGAAGGACAAAGATATCCATCACTAGAGAAAAGCAAACCCGAGAGTACATACCCGGGGATGCTCTCATATTTAGTGAAGAGGACACCGAGACATTGTCTCAACCCCACAATGACGCACTGGTAATCTCCGCCTACAAACATACTTTGGAAATGCTATATACAGATGAAATCTACGCCCCCCCAGGGGCTACGGCCTGCCGGCCTCATCTTTGCTTTCTTCAGTGTCGGACAGAAGTAACCTAGCATCATGCTTGTCCGCCCTCGCTTGTGCCAACTATTCTGAGAGGAAAAAACTCCAGGCACAGATCTCCTCGAGAGTATTTCTTCGATACATGCAACAAGCATATTCTTTGATCCTCTCTTCGCGGTTGAGGATCCTTCTCAGCTCGGTTTGAGCATCGGTAGCGTCCTTTAAAAAGATCGCCATCTCCTAGTCAGCCTTAGTTCGGCTCATCACGGCTTCAACCCGGGCATCAACGATCTCATCCCTGACCTTCAAAAGCTCATACTTAAGCTTCAAAATCATATCTGTTTGAACTAAAGCGTTATCAAGATCCAAGCAAAGTTGAGCCTCAAAAGCGGGAACTTTAGCCAAAGCACCTTTCCCCTCTAAAGCCTTAGACTCCCTCCCCGAGCTTTTAGCCCATCATACTCATACATGGCTCGACCTGCTTTATCCTGAAGGCGCTCTAGGGCCTCCGTCCTTTTCCGCAACTTAAATAAACAAAGCGTTAGCCTCAGAAGCTGGAAGGCAGAATACATGATCACCCGGGATAGAAAATTACCTGCTCCTTCAAGTGGCTCTCGTAATTCAAGCTCCGGCCCACCTCATACCGCAAGTATACCAACTCGACTTCCTTTTCATTACAAAGAAGCCTAAGGGACCTCTCCTCATCCAGAGCTTTCCGCAACCTGGCTTCACAATGAAGCAGCCCGGACTTAAGCTTGTCGATGGCCTACAAAAGAAAACCTAATAAAAAAGGAAGACGCGAAGCTCAAAAGGCCTGTGCTGAAACTCACCACGCAGTGAAACTATTGTGCTTCCTCTAAGGCCGAGCGCACAGCTGCCAGCCTAGTTCCCCCAGCCCTAAAAGGGTCGACTCCGGTCGAGGCATGGTCACTCGGTGTATGTGACCCCGGGTTTCTAGTATCTCCAAAATACTGTTGATGGAAAGAGAAGGCGATAGAAACGGAGAAACCCTCTTTCCAGAACTAGGAACCATGGACACAACAAGCTCGGATAATGCTTCCGCTCCAAAGCCCCGATGTCGTTTTGCCTTGCTTTGAGCGCCATCGCCCTGAAAAAGCATCTCTCTCTTGTTGTTATCGTTCTTTAGCCTAGAAGGTGGCAACCCTTCCACCTCTCTATAGGAGCTCTACGTAGCCTCGAAAGGCTCTCTGATGCCTACAACACAAGGATTAATACGCATGAAAGGAAAATGCCTCTCCAAATGAAGGAAGGGAAAGGGAAAAATAGCGCAACACGCACCATGATGTTTTGTTTCCCATCTGCCCCGGGACAAAAGTAGCCACTTGAGCTTATCACGGGTCGAGTGGTTCATGAACTTCCGAACCCAATCCGGCAAATCAGGAACGTCGTCCGGCACCCATGAAACCATTGTAGAAAAAGAAAAGAAGGCGCAATTGAGAAACTAGCTTTCACCATAAACAAAACTGAGAAGGCATGAAATGCACCACTTAAGTGTATAATTCCATTCCTCAAGGAATGGTATAACCTCCACGGGGATAATGTTAGCGGTCCGCACTCGGACGAAGCGACTCATCCACTCACGACCTGCATCTTCCTCATCATCAACAATGAAGGGCGTGGTCGATTGACATCACAATGTTACCAGACCTCGATGGTTAAAGGGCCGATACGACTAACAAGATGACTGAGCGTAAGTTCAAGCCCCGCCTTATCCGCGAAAAATCTCACCATCAACAAAGTTTGCCAAAATGATGGATGGATCTACGCCAAGGTAACCCGATACTTCAAACAGAAGTCGAGCACAGCCCTATCAAGGGAGCCCAGTGTGAAAGGATATGTGTACACATTCAAAAATCCATCGGCACGATCTATGATGCCCTCATCCGGGAAAAATGCCTGTAACACTACTTTCTCCCCCCCCCCATCCGCATTCTTTTCTTACTAACTCAAGGTTTTTTTCTCCTATCAAAGAGGTAATCTTCAAGGTATACTCTCATCGGTCCTGAATGCCGGAGGCGGAACTCTCCCCTCTCTGCCAGACAGACCCCGATGCAGCAGTCATGGTTATGGCAAAATTAGAGAACCAAAGCGGGAATTTGTGCAAGTACGTTAGTACTAAAATAATGGAAGGTTTAATGCAGAAAGAGAAAGGCAACTACTTAAAATGGTGGGATCTCCAAAAGAGCAAAAACAACCCTATATATATATATGGAAAAAATGGTGACGATCCGCATGCCTCAAAGCCGATTAAAAACACTGATCGATATCGCCAAATAGCCCCAACAACTTGGAAACCATATCGCACAATAGGTGGTGCCATGTAATGTTTTGAGAACGGAAATCGTCGTATCATCGCAAGTCCCGAGGTGGTACCTGACCTCGAGGACCTCCATCAAAGGGAATTTAGGCTCTAAAAAGGCCAACAATACCATCGCCGGTCCCGAGGTGGTACCCAACCTCGAGGACCTCCATTAGAAAAAGGTTAGGCTCCAGGAAGCCAAAAACACCTTTGCCAGTCCCGAGGTGGTACTCAACCTCGAGGACCTCCATCAAAGGGAAGTTAGACTCTAAAAAGGCCAACAACACCATCGCCAGTCCCGAGATGGTACCCGACCTTGAGGACATCCATCAAAAAGAAGTTAGGCTCTAAAAGGCCAATGGCATCATCGCTAGTCCTGAAGTGGTACCCGACTTCGAGGACCTCCATTAGAAAATGTTTAGACTCCAGGAAGCCAATGAAATCATTACAAGGCTAGAGGTGGTACCCATCTTCTGTGACTTTTGTCAAAAAGGAGATAGGCTCTAAGGAAATAAGCACCTAAACTCCACCCGTATGGGCTTTGCCCCGGGGTACCGTCTGAGTTCGGATGAACCCTCTTCTAGGATCTATCTACCGCGCCTTAAGGCTATCTACACTAAGCTTAAAGGCAGTCCCTATCCATGGGCCTCCGAGTAAGGGTCCCGATGACCCAAGGTTATTGGCCCAATCCAGGCTCGATTAAAGAAACAGCGAAGGACTCCACGAGAAGCCGTACTAATCAATCAGAATTCAGGAAAAAACACTCGAATCTAGGCTCGACATTGGCAGCAACCGGTAGTCATACATTCAGAATCCCCATAAACATAAATAAGAGGGAATATAACAAGCATCAAAGACAAAATTGAAGAAACTTCTTTGTGTTCGTAAAAAAAGTTTTGATTACAAAAGCCCACGAGAGGTCCTTACATATGATTACAAAAGCCCACAAAGGGTCCTTACATAGAAACAAAGAAGCGAGAAGGTACACATACATTAAAAGACAAGGGCCTAATCTATTCTCAAAGATTATTCCTCGGTGGCGGCATCCTCGAGCATCATCTCCTCAGGCATGCACCCTCGGTGGCAACATATTCGACCGCCACCTCCTTTGGGGTTTCATCTCGGTCCTCCAGGATAATATCTCTGAGGGCGAAGATAAAGAAGAGGAAAGTGGGAAGATGAAAAAGAGAAAAATGACGCAGAAGAAGCAGAAAAAAGAGACATAGCCAGCCGAAGCCAGCGGTTGAAGATTCGGCGGACGTCAACCCTACTTGCACGGCCGCTCTAGGCCCTCCTTCTGGGAAATTGTGCCGTGCAAGTCTAATGGATGGTGGTGCCATTATATCCCTTGGAAAACCAAAAGGATGAAGTGCCGCACCAGGCCAGGGTAGGAGAGTGGGCAGTGGTGTATAGTCTGAATGCTCTCCCGAGCAGCGGTGTAGAGTCCAAATGTCCTCCTAAGTCCGTAGAAGTCACCCCCTATCTCATCACCTCGAACCAAAGACGGCAATAGTAACAACCGTAACAATAACAACAACAACAGCGAGATTGTATAATCTCGCTTGGCAAAGAAAAGTCAAGGGAAAAAGCCATGGCGTGGCTGATGAGAACGTCGCCATGAGACCTTAAAGTCATAGACCCCAAACATGATGGGTAGCAATGGAGGAGGATAGTGGGAAGAGAGGGATGGAAAGGTGTTTAAAGGCACTTGGATAAAAAGAAGGTACCAGAAGGCCCCCATTTATAGGGGTGATAGTATAGCCAACATCGCCATCAATGCCTTTGAAAGATGGATCGGCAGGCACAGTCAATGCGTTGTTGGCAACTGGATCAATGGTGAAGAACGAGAATCGGCAGCGCATTGAATGACGCTAAAAAGACAAGTCCATCGGACGTCCTAGTTACCGTGAAGGCTTACGTCATAAGTATGATATCATCAACGTGACAACCTCGTGGGAAGTTCGAAGAGTTGGATATCAAAATCGTTTCTTGTCGCTCCTCTCTAAAAACATGGGGGCTATCTGTATGCGGTGAAATTGGAGGGTCCAATTCCTCGTCATCGGGGCACCTCAAAAGATCATCTCGAAGCCTCAAGGCTACAAAGCTATGGTCGAGTCTCTTCCCTTGAGGTTCTTCGACACCTGACCTTAGGATAATGTTGACCCCGGCTATGATATAAGTGGGGAGTTCCCAAGGTACATAATAAGGACTGACAGAGCCTAGTGAGCTACTCTAAACCCGAATCAGGGCATCATCTAGCTGTCTCATCTCTGCTTCTTTGTCATTAATGTATTTTGTACTATGTTGGGATTCCCCTTCTATATAAAGGGGATCCTTGTCATTTTGTAAACCCATGTTGCTTCAGTTGCTCCACATGAAATATACAAGAACATTCTCTTTGCTCTCTAACACATTCTATTGATATTATTGCTTCTATTTATTATCTTCATTGTCATTCTTCATTTATTGCTTATCACTGGCCATAAAGAGCCTCCGTCAATTTTATCTTAACTATTAGCCATACTTTAACTGCCTCCGATTGCTCCCAACCGAGCACCAGAATCGACCTCGAGGCCCCCGAATTGACAAGCTCGAGGCCCCAACAGTTAAACCATCAATTTGGTTATCACTTTATCGTTGGCTCTCACTTCGTTTCTAAGTCTCACATACATAGCATCAACTGCTTAAACAACTAGCATAAAAATAGATCACGTATTTTTAGAGTCTCATAATCAAATTTAATTGGTATTACCATTTTCACAATAAACAGTAACGATTTCTAATCCCTTTCTAGTTGTATTCTTATAATCTAATCTTAGTTTTGTCATTAAATTTCGGATTTGGGTGAGGAATTGGGGAAAATTTTAGAAAAGTTCTTAAACCTAATTTTCGAGTTTTGATTGGGGATTTGATATCGATTTTGGATATTTTTTGTATGGTTAGACTCATGAGTGAATGGGGGTTCATAATCCATAACTTTTACCCAATTCCGAGGTGTGGGCACGGGGGCATTTTGGTCATTTTTTCTAATTTCGCGTATTAGCTTAGAATTTATTTGTGGAATTAGTTACTTGAAGTTATATTTACATTATGCAATTGAATTGAATATATTTGAGCCATTTGGAGTCGAGTACTCGTGGCAAGAATGTGGTTTCAGGTTTATTTTGAGCTGGTTCGAAGTAAGTGGCTTGCCTAACCTTGTGTGGGGGAACTCCCCTTAGGATTTGGTATTTGTTGATTTCTGAAATGCCTTGTACGTGAGGTGACGAGTGCTTACTTGTGCTAATTGTTGAAAATCTTATTTTCATTAAGTAACTATAATTTAGTTCCCTTTTGCTGTTTATACTACTAGCAGTTTAAGCCTACTGTTAGCTTAGGGAAGCATGTCTAATTGACTTAATTTCTTTACTTGCTCAATTGCCTTATTTGGATTATGTGCAGTATGCTAAGTTAGAAATATATGTTTTGCCTTGGTATGAAATTTGAATTGAATTGATCATTCTTTGTGTTACTGTTGTATGTTTACTTTGGGACAACAGGACGGTATCCCGGGAGATCCCCCTGCCTGTTTACTTTTGGACTACAGATTTGGATTTCGGGAGATCCCCTACACATATATATTTATTTGGGCAGTAGTGTGGGATACCGAGAGATCCCCAACACGTATATTGAGGATACTAAGAGATCCTCAGCATATATATTGAGGATACCAAGAGATCCTCATCACG
Organism: Nicotiana sylvestris; assembly: GCF_000393655.2. Classification (NCBI taxonomy): domain Eukaryota; kingdom Viridiplantae; phylum Streptophyta; class Magnoliopsida; order Solanales; family Solanaceae; genus Nicotiana; species Nicotiana sylvestris. Next base: position 161,540,865 of record NC_091061.1, on the reverse strand, counting down.
TATATTGAGGATACCAAGAGATCCTCGGGATACCAAGAGATCCCCAACACATATATTGAGGATACCAAGAGATCCTTGGGATACCCAACACATATATTAAGGATACCAAGAGATTCTCAGGATACTGAGAGATCCCCGGCACATATATTGAGGATACTAAGAGATCCTCGGAATACTGAGAGATCCTCTGTTGTTATCTCCGTATTGATTTGTATTCCTTCTGCAATTATTTTATCTCTGTTATAGTTTTTGCTACTCTTATTACCCTGTGTAATTTTAATATTACTTATTTTCCTTATATATTATTGTATATGATCAGTAGGGCCCTGACCTTCCTCGTCACTACCCGATCGAGGTTAGGCTTGGCACTTATTGAGTACCGTTGTAGTGTACTCATGCCCTTTTGAGCATGTTTTTCATGTGCAGATCCAGGTTCTTGGGTTCAGCCCTACTACCCTTGAGGCGAGGGGATTCTCCAGAGACTTCGAGGTATATCTGCCACATCCGCAGACCGAGGAGTCCCTTTCCATTCTCTTTTATAGTATTAGCCCTTCTGTATTTACCTTTGTTAGACATTCTGGAGTTAGACCCTTTTAGTGATTTAACAGCTTGTGTTTTCATGAGATTCCGGGTTTTGGGAAATGTAGTTTCAATTTGAGTTGTACTGTATATGCCGAGCGGCATTTTAAATATTTCATTTTGATATTTTGGGCAGTTTTGGCTAGTTTTATCCTATTGTTTTATTTTTTCTTCTTTCGCAATTTGTTAGGCTTACCTAGTCATAGAGACTAGGTGCCGTCACGATAGTTCATGGAGGGCGAATTGGGGTTGTGACATAAACTAGTCGCATGCTATGACTCGACAACAATGCATAGGTACTCGTCACGTCACCTATATGTTGTACCCAACATTCAAACACGTCGCAAATTGGAAAATAAAACATAATCCCTCAAACCAAGGTTAACCACGACACTTACCTCGCTTCAACGGCCAAACTCAAAGCTCAACCATGACCTTTCCTCTCAAACGAGCCTCCGAACCAATATCTAGCATATTACCAAATAAACGATTCAAATTAAGCGTTAGGAACTATCCACAATCGTAAAGAATTCAATTTAGGCCATTATTGAAAAAGCCAACAAAAGTCAACACCCGGGCTCGCTTGGTCCAAACTCGAAATCCAGACCAAAACCCGATTACCGGTTCACCCCTAAGTTCGGATATACAATTGGGTTTGGAATCCAACCTCAATTTGAGGTCTAAATCTCCAATTTTTGAAATCCCTAGTTTCTACCTGGAAATCCCCATTTTCACTATAAAAACCTTAGATTTTAGGTTGAAATCTTGTAAAATATAGTGAAAGATTGAAAGGAGATAGATTAGAATTACTTACCAATGATTTAGGGAAAAAGGAGCCTTTGAAAAATCACCTCTTATGTTTCTATGTTTGAAAATTTAAAGAATGGGAGAAAAATCCCTTCTAAGTCATTTTTACATAACAGCAGATGTTGCAAATGCGACATGAACTTCGCAAATTCGAAGCTCGCAAATGCAAGAAAAGTTTCCCAAATGCGAAACTCCCACACTTCTGTTGCCTTCGCAAATGCGAACAAATTGTTCACAAATGCGGAACTTGAGGATCGCAAATGCGACCCTTGTCTTTGCAAATGCGAAGTTGTCCCTCCTAGACCACTTCTCGCAAATGTGATGGCCTCTTCGCAAATGCGAGGCTCACATATGCAAGTCAGACCTCTCAAATGCGAAGTCTGTAGATCTGGTGCATCAACTACTGGTTTTCTTCTAAGCTCAAACACTTTGTAGCCTATCCAAAACTCACCCAAGCCCCTAGGGCTCCAAACCAAATATGCACACAAGTCTAAAAACATTATACAATTCTCTCGCAATCAAATCGCCAAAATAACACCTAGAACTACGAATTGAACACCAAATCTAATGAAATTTTCAAGAAATCTTTAAAACTTCTTTTTTCTCAACCGGACGTCTAAATCACATCAAACCAATTCCATTCCTCATCAAATGTCATAGACAAATCATAAATATTATATTGGACCTGTACTAGGATCCTAAACTAAAATACAGACCTGGTATCAACAAGGCAAAACATCAATTAATTCTTAAAAACCATTAAATTTTCAAACTTTTAATTTTCAACAAAAATTCATATCTCGATCTATGGACCTCGAAATTTAATTCTAGGCATATGCCCAGTTACATATTTAAATACGGACCCACCAGGACCGTCTAATCACGGGTCTAGGGCCGGGGCCGGGTCCGTTTACTCAAAACATTAACTGAAGTCAACTAAAATTATCTTTTAAGGAAAAAATTCTTATTTTTATCAGTTTTTAGCATATAAGACTTTTGGGTCAATACTCGAACTGCGCACGCAGATCAAGAAAGGCTAAATGAGTTTCTAAAGGCTTCGAAACATAGGACTTGGTTTTAATTCATAAGATGACCTATCGGGTATCGCACCTCCTTTCTCTCGCAAAATTGGGTTTCGACATTTCTGGTACAACTCCTTTTTGAGAGGGTAGGGAATTGGAATTGAAAGAGTCCCCACCTAACGGATTAAGGTGCGTTACGGCACCTAGAGTGGATAACTCATATTGTACCAGTTTACATCACCACAGATCGGGTAAGGGCTCAAATTACCTTGAGGGGAAGGTGTTAGGTACCCCTCGAGGTCCACAACAGTGGGTCCCTACCGAACTTAAATTAAGCGAATTAGTCTAAAAAGGGAAGAAAACAATTTGGACAAATACAATATTCAATTTATTTTAAACAGGGGTATAGGGGGGGTCCTAAGTTTTTAGCCTATAGGATCATTCCATGCAACACTTTGTAATTCCCTCAAGTCGGGGTGTTACTCATAGCATTAGTGCATGGACTATCATTTCCTTACTACCACAATTACTATCTTTAAGTTGTTACTTAAGCGTTCTAGTAGTTTCTAGTTCGTTCCTTATGTGTGCACTACCTGTCCCTTACCTATGGCCCTGGAGGTATTAGGACCTCTATTTGGGATGGTTCTAGACCAACCTATGATACTTAAAAATGTGATATCTAGGTGACAAACAATAACAAATCAGACTTTTAGATAAAGAACAAGCCTGAGCTCACATTGACTTCCATAAATCGACAACAAAAGCACACAATTGAATCATCGAACTTTATTAGCTTTGGCATCCTATAGGCAGGATATCTACGTGAGAAAATAGAGTGCAGAGATAGCTTTGTTAAGGCAATAATTAAGACCTATTTGTTTGCCTACTGATTTTATTCAGAATGAATCTGGGCACTTCAGGCAGTAATATGTCACAATTATAAATCCAGAATCATTATTAAGTCCTATAGAAATATTGCTTGAGTGATTGACAATAGCGAATGAATTCAGGATCGATCGACAGAATCCTAAAGGCATGATTTCTACAAGCTTGTTGATTATAGACCTATAAACATGGTTTCTAAGCGTAGCACTGATTTTGACTTGCAGGGATAGATTTTATTCCCTTTTAATCCTATAGGCATGATTTCTAATTACCGAATTGACTTAAACCTTATAAGCATGATTTCTAAATTTGAAATTGATTTTAGTCCTATAGGTATGATATCTATGAACTGTATACGGGAAGAAATTAAACAGATTTCCAGGAAGGACAGTTAATTCAAACAACAAGATCCTGTAGGCATGCTTGCTAATGCATATTTGTTGGGAACATGTATAGATCCTATGAGCGAGATTTCTAATATACAGAATTAAATGAAAGTCCTATAATCAGGATTTCTAGTATGCCAATGTAAAGTACAGAAAATGATCATGAAATCCCTATAGGCAGGATGTCTAAACACAGTATAGAACTTACATAGTTTTCACTTAAACGAATAGAATTGACAGCATAATTAAATCCTATAGGTAGGATTTCTACTCAGTTTTAACAAAAGATATAAGAAGAAACCCCCAGCTTTACTAAATATCCTCGAATCTGTCATTATAAAGTTATTACAGCCCAGAATAACAAACGAATTACATAATAATAACGAGACTCTATAGGGATCCTTCATAGGCCCAAGTGAACCTAGGAACCAGGCCTTCCAACATAACAATAGCATAGTGATTCCTCCACAGTCCATTTGAAACATGTTTCTAGTGTGTCAAATTTATCAAGGGCCTCAAGGACCCCAGGCACTACTCACACTAGAACCACACATTCAGAAAATAATTCCTAAGAGATTGGAATACCAGCCCCCAGTATGTCAGAGTTCAAAGGAGTCTCATGTGGACCCTAGGTGGTGCTCACACTAGGGGTTGGGAACCTAAGGAATTAAGAATAGGGGATTTAAAATTAGTACCTAAATGGGAGAAGGGACAGGTTTTAAAAATAGTTGGATTTCAGAAGAAACATGATTCTCAACAAGAGTTGCAGGCAGAACTACACCAAGGAAACATACATAATTCATGCTTAAATACATAATTTAAATAAGTTGAAGTCTAGTTAAACTAAATACTCATGCTGGTACTTAAGACAATCATCGCTTAATCACAAAAACAATTAGGTAGAAACGATTAAACTGGTCATACATATGAATTACACATGCACTGCATATGAGTTAAGCAACAAAATTTACTGATTACATGTCTATAGTATGCAAAATTTTGAACAGGTATAAAATTAATAAACAGTGCATGAGACAACTTAAACCTTAGGCTAAACTATGAAAAGGATTCATATTATTCAGAATAACTTAGTCTCAAGTTAACAATGTTACTAAATGAGATCATATAATCATATAAAGGGCAGAGTCATGCTGGGAATTGAAACGGACTAGTCAAACAAAGCATATGGAATGGAATTGCAAAGGTTAGGGAATACAGTTAAGTAAGAAATTAGCAAGTATGCCACAACAGGGAAATCCCAGAATAACTTGGCCTTGGCTTTCAGTCAGCCAAAATCAAAAGACACTTAACACAGAAATCAAAACACTAGAGAGAGCTTAAGTTTTTTAGTGAGAAATATGAGAGTTCGAGTCTTGTCTAAAGGGGAAAGGGGGAAAGGGTTTAAATAGTGTTCAACTAAGTGAACAAATAAGGGAAGCTACCAAACACGCATAAACAAGGGAAGAAAATAATCACATAATCAATTGAAATCTCGTTTAAGGACAGATAGTACAGAGTTTAGTCAACTAACAGGGCATAATAGCATGAAATCAGGCGAGTAACACTTAGAATAAGGAAGATATCAATTAACAAACAGTTTCAAGGAAAACACAGTAAGAAATAAAGGAAACATTGAAGATTGAATAGAATAAGGAAAATATCTATCCCATACGAGAAAGAAATGAGCACAGAGAATTATTAAGAGTCTCAAACCCTAGTTTTAGGGAAAATCATAGTACCAAGATATACACAAAAGCAATAACGTAAGATAGATATAGACTCAAATAGCACTAAAATCAAAGAGTCAAATAATTTTGGTCAGATTTAAGATAATTTGAGAACCCTAAGTTTAGGGTAAGTAAAAAATTAGTCGGAAATATCTATAAAAATCATATAGAGATGCACATAGATGGATACACAGAAACATTACAGAAGATATTCAACAAAAATAGAACCAGAACAGATCTTAAAAGATCTGAGCCCTAATTTTAGGGCAAAATAAATTAGGCAAATTTTTTTTTAATGAAAATCGCAAAAATATTCATAGATAGACATGTGGAAATATAGATGACATTTTTAACAAAAAATAAGAATGAAATATTAATAGATCTTAAAAGATCTAAACCACTGCTTTAGAGTAAACAAAGATTAAGAAAATCTCGGAGATTCGTACTTGAAAAGATGAAGAATGACCATAGATTAAGAAAGGAGAAAGATTCGAACCAGATTTAGTCCAAAAATATGGAAATCGGCTTGCCATGTTAGGTAAGCTATTAGGTTATACCATAATCGAGTAGCCAGTAGAAAGATAGGACCAATAAGGTAAAAAAATCATCAAGGGATTACATATCCGGTTGGAATCGAAGGAGGAAACTAGGTGACAGTGTTAGGGTTTCAGAGATGAAGAGAGGAGAAGATGGGAGAGAGGGGGTATAGAGACGGCAGTCGGGGTGAAATGATTAGGGTTTAGATGGGTTAGGTTAATTAAAAAGGGTTGGGGTGATGTGGACTGTTGATTTCGGAGATCAACGGTCCTGATTCAAGGGTTCTCGGTCAAGTTATAATAAACGGGTGTGGGATTGGTTAGTAGGTTAAGGGTATTAGGTATTTGATGTTGGGCTGGGGGTAATTGGTTAGTGTAAATGTCCGAAATTGGGTTTTTAGGGGTTAAATTTTAAATACCCAATTAAATCAAAGAAATAGTTTATAAAAATAATTAACAAATAATAAAAATGTCATTTGTGCATGAAAAATTATTTAAAACAATTACTTAACATAATAAAAATGTATTAAGTCATTTTTATGTAAATAATGTAATTATGCATATATATGGGCTATTATAGCAAAATGTACAATTCTAGCCTTAAAAATGCAATTGCAATTATAAGAATGCAATAAAATATTAAACCACTATATGAGCATAAATAATGAATTTAGATGACTAAATCATCATAAAAATAATAAAAGGGTAATTATTGAATATTTTTATAACAAAAAATGCAGTAATAAATTGATTTAAAACCTTTAAAATTATTAAAAGAAATTATAAAAACACTTGTGCATGTTTGTAAATCTAATAATAATGCATGTGCACTATTTTGAAAATATATACGCATATTTAAAATATATGAGAGAAAAATTTGGTATCAACATCGGGTCATCACATATCCAAGCTTGCCTCTTCGTACAAATAACACTGCTGCTCAGTCAATAGTTGTGTTGTCACGACCCAAACTGATGGGCCGCGACGGGAACCCGATGCCTTACTCAACCGAGTGCCAACATAACGTATCATTCTTATTACATCAACATGGGTAAATGGGCCAGTAAGGTCGTATGAGGTAACAAGAATAAAACATGAGGGAACGCTCGACATAAAATGACCCAACCTGATATACTGACTTATACATATGACACACGGGCCTATAAGGCCAAAATAATCACTCGTACACTGAACATAGGCCGACAAGGCCATATAATCTTTCATATACATGATATATGTCTACAAGCCTCTAACGGTACATAAACATCATAAGGCCGAGAAAGGGCCCCGACATACCAATCAATACATGTCAAAATTATACTAACCAAATAAGCAACTCCGGAGCAAATAGAGTGCACCAACATCTTCCGCTGAGCTGATAGCCTACTTGGAGGACTCTCAACCTGTCCATTGGGACTTGCAGGCATGAAACCCAATGTCCAAGGAAAAAGGGACGTCAGTTCAAATAATGTACCGAGTATGTAAGGAATAAAAATCGGTAAACAATCAACATGAGAGAAACATGGAGTAAAAGACTCAACATGTATATCTGAATAACTCTTTGAATCATTTAATATTATAATGTCATGCATATGCATATAAATATCATACCATGCATAGGTATTTGCATTGATAACATCATCAAGCCTCTGAGGGCATCCCATCATATCATCTCGGCTAATATGGGCAAATCATCAAATTCTAGATGATTAGATGGTGGTGCGTATGTAACACGGTAACCTTTTCCCATATCCCATATACATATAATATACATATATATGCATATATAATGTCATCTGGTCATGGACCAATGTACATGTATAAATAAATGCAATGCATGAGAAGCACATTAATAAAATCTCTCGGAATGTGATAAGATCATTTGCCTTTCAGTAATATCTTGAAGTAAAATTTATCGACTTACATATTTTTGAGACCCATGAATAGATGATAGAATAATAGGACACGTGGGGAATCAAGAACATAAGCATCTCTAGCACTTCTATGAATAGACTTAGTTATGGAAGTTGTGCATTTTCTCGCTTCGTTTGTATCGTATGGATCATGCCAAAAAGAAAGAAGGGTAGCCTTAACATACCTGAGTCGATTCTCTTGATAATCCCTCTATTACACGTTAATTTCGACAAAACACATGACGGCAAGGTCGGAGTACGGAAAAATCCGTATGATATTCTTGTGAAAGATTGCACCATACTCCCTTAGAATCACAAAATCTCGTTGCTACTACCTTATGAAATCTTGTATGAATTTTTGTAGCAAATTCCATGTGATCAATTTGTGAATTTGACCACAACCTTGTAAGATACTTACTGAAGAAATAATGTTAGAGTCTATGGCTTTTTGGGAATTCCATATCTTTGTGAGTAAAGCAAATCTTGAATTTGAGAAGTAATCTTTCAATCATTTCTTTAAAGATTTCCTCCTTGCAAAGTTGTTCAAGAGTCACTTAATGGCTCATGTATGTGGATGCCACGTTAATGCCTTAGTCTTTTTCCAAAGACTTTAATTAATCATCCACTAATGATTAATTAACTTGTTAATTCTCCCATTATCCAATAATCTACATAATTAAGGATTATCTCAAATTAGTTAAAATACTACTCACTTTTAACACACCTTATACACCTTACTATCATGGTCATGTGGTACCTTGTATGACACTAGTCCTCAAAATACTGGGTATTTTAGTTTGGGCCATATTTTATCCTAACAAGTCAAACTTTGACCAAAATTCATTTTCTTTGATTTGCTTACCCTCTCACCTTCACAAATTTACTCATCATTTGTTTGAAATAGCATAATTCTTATAATCTCAAAATAATCTCATTCCCGAAATTACGTCGATTAGCTTACGACGAAACTTTAACGTACAAAAAAGCGAAATGTAACATCTCATTTCCGAGCTTATATAAATTTACTTATGGCATACTTCCACGTACGAAAACACGGGGTGTAAAATCATTCCCCCTTTGGAATATTCGTCCTCAAATGTTGACTAATCCACTTATAATTTTCATGACTTATGCCTTCCGAATATTTTAGTTCTCTCCTTGCCATCTAGGCAACCATTTTGTGAATAATTCCAAAGGCCAGGGCATTCCCCCCTCTAGGCCTCTTTCTCACACCATGACTTATGGTCGGAATACTTACAATCTCGTAACTGTTGTTACCTTCTATCGCACAACCTGTATGACTCTAACCTTGTAAGTGTGCCTATGCGACTCTTCTCCCCTTTTTCCTCCAGCTTTTGGCCAATCTCTAGGCCTCACTTTGTAAACATATAAAGAGCTTGACAAGATGTCCCTCTGAGCATCTATAGGTATACTGAAGTTCTTCGCTCAGTACTTTGTTGAACTTACGAATATTGTTATACCTTATTTCGTAGATCCGCTTATCCATCTGTTTGACTTTACTGCCATAACTCTTACTTTGATTTATCGTTACAGAGGTCTGCTACCAAACTCCAGGTTACTCTCATTGCTTATCCTATATGTATAAATCTATGTCCTTTAATGCTTCTTCATTACTGTTCATCTTAAGAATGGCGGCCTAATCTCACCTCATACTTTGTGACTTTTGTCCATCTATTGTTGATTCACCTTAATGTTGATCTATCATCTATCACTGATAACTTGATTTCTTATGTAACACTACCGCTAGGGATCACGTTTCAACGGGGACATCTGGAGTAATTAGATTGATCCACCTGGGGTGATACTATACTTCCATAACCATATTTTATATCATCCCAATATGACTCACCTTTTAAATGGGTATTTTAATCCCGTACAATTAATGAGATCCTTTTCAAGTTATTACTCAATTGAAGGCCCAAACTCCATCATTTATCTATCACAATCACACCCTCATTCCACTACCAGAGCAGCATTCAATTTCTTCTAGATGTTATTAGTCTTAGATTCCTTTGAGTTTATTCTGACTATATTGAACTTTCTTTAACTTAGAGAAACCAGTAGCTCTATTGTTTTCATGGGCTTAATCCCGAGGATTTATCCATTTTATTCATCTTCTCACATTCCTTTTCTTATCCTTACTCTTGTCTTCCTAAAACCATGTCTCTCTACCATACTTTAGCTTGCGACCTACACATATCTATTTATACTACTTGCAACATTCGTTCAACTTGCTTGCCCCATAGATTTCCTTATGTTATCCTGGAACATCAAGAGAGATATCACATTGTCTCTAACTCTTCTTTACTCTCCTGACTAGGCGTCTCAATACCTAGAAACCATAGGCTAGAAAATATGCCATTGACGATGCCACTATCATTCCTAGATACTGAATCCCTGCGCTTCTAGCATTCTATCTGAAATACAGATTATTCACAACCTTTTGCACCTGAGTATCTCGTACGTTGTTCACATTTACCTTACTTACCTTAAGATCTCACATCATATCTTCTATCTCTTTCATGACTTCCCTTCCTCATAGGTATATTCACCTCCATGACTTGAAGCTCTATTATAATACTTGCACCTCTGGTGCATACATAATCTGGAGGGAGATTCATACTAACTTCTTATGAGGCTGGTAATTTTCTGACTGGCTTTATCGTAGAGCCATTATAGAATATGGTTGTTGTACTATCTCTCATGTACCTCTGATATTAGGAGTGATCCTGTAATGTTCTTAATCATGATTTCTATAATTTTCTGGGTCCAATAATCAGACTCCTGATTTACTTAGTTGATGTAACTCTTTAGACTCATCTTCTTTCTAATCAGCCTTTATATAGGATTAAGCTATCTTCCGACCTGCGGCTCCTGGTATTAGTTATTACTTTAGTCTTTCATGGACGCAATGGAATATTCGTTATACCATCATCTAACATTTCAATCCTTTATCTGTGCCCTTGGATTAGTTCTTTCTTTTAACTTATACTAGAGTCTTCTATAACTGAATGAATATCGATATATATGTTGCATGGATATTACTCCAAAATCTTAAGTGCCTTCATAATGTAACTAACTCTGGATCATTGATCGAATAATTCCTTCCGTTCCATATCAGCTTTCTTTAAACGTAAGCTATTACTTTTTATGGTCTTTCTGCCCCCTTGTTGTGTGTATACTTAGCTTATCTTAGTTCCCCCGCATGCTTGAGTTTTCTTGCAACTCATATAATCTCGAATATTACTTTTTATTTTATTTCCCGTTCATTAACCACGGTAGGTGCCACTTTCTTATATAGTGCATACAATGTTATTGTGAGACTATTGTTGTATGAACACTTCCTCTTTATGTCACTAAGCTTTAGTTGAAGTTTTCTTTCTTATTTCCTCAGCTAGTCTTTCATTGTAGTATTTAGGGAGGACCCTCTGACTCTTGTAAAGCTGCGAGTTTGTTACATCATATACTCGACGGAATTTTCGATGTCCTTCCTCACCTATAATTATTCGTAGTTACTTACCTCCACGCCTTTGTGCTTGTAGGGTTGCTTCTGAACTGATATTTTGACTATCTTCCCAGTGGCATGCTCTTTTATTTCCATATTGCTCATACGGTACTTTTAACTACCCCAACTCCTATCTGAATATTTCTCAAGGGTCACGATGTCATATCTACGAGACTGAATTCACTATATTGGGTTTTACTATGTTTATGTTGCATGACATGTTGATTCGTCTGTAACATCTTGTCTAGTTATAACTAGGCTCATCCTGAATCAACTAATAACTACTTGTTGGCCTCTTCTCATATCAATATTCTACAAAAACATTCTTGGGTTATTTCCTTTGTCTTAACTTACCTTTCGCACTGGCTCCTTATTTATCAATAGCATCCCATGCAGGAACCCCGACTTCCTTTCTTTGACGTCGTGGTTGCATAATGTTTTGGAACTATAACATATCTGTAGGATTTGAATAAGTGCAATCTCATCCCTTTCTCATTTTTATCGCATTCTTCCTTTACAATTCCATAGTTACTAGAATCACTTAATTCTGACTTAATGCTAAATCACTTCATATTCCCCTCTTTAGGGGAGTACTAAGATTTAGAGCTACGACAATCTACATATAGATGTTTTACCTCTTCCTCCTTGGTGTTTTTTCACATCATACCTGACCCCTACTCGCCTTGCGGTAATCCTACTGTACATAGGATAATAAATTTCCTCACTCGCAAGGGTGACAATTAGTGTAACTGGCATATACAGTCCCTTAAGCTTAACTTTGATCACATTGCTTGCTTTAAGGAAGTGTCTTCCCAAATGACCGTTCTCTGAATTTCTCATGAATCTTCTTCTATTGTCCATTATATTATTGCCAGAATGCAATCTAAAATTTCCATGATGCCAACCATTATCAAATCACTCAGTCCCTAATTCATGTTTAGTTTATCTTGTTCACCAATCCATACTGATTTCTATTACTCTGGGGTCTAACTTTTTCTTCTGGTAATCATGTTAGAGTCACAAACTTATTTCTCAAAATAAGGATGTGACTTTATTGGCCCAAGTAAATGTGAAGTTTTGAAGACTAACAAAAGAACTCAGACATGGACCAAGTCCATCCTGTGAAGCACAGTCGTGATCAACCCAAACATGTGAGATGTACGTGATGGAGATAAATCTAACTTATCAGAAGTAATATCTCCCGATTATGATCGAAAAGGTTGCATATTGGATAAAGAGAAAGACTCTTTCTACAAAGAGAACACGGTTTAGGAAAAGGATAGAGTTAGAGTATGAGATCAACTAGAACTCTTCCGCCATGGAAGAGTAACATCTGTATCCTAGTCAATCTCTAATTACTAACCCCTTAAATATTAGTGTTGTTCTCTTTTACAGGTAATGCACATAAGAAGAAGTTACACGTGAATTGAAAGAAAAATAGCAAGGCAATTTTGCAAGCAATTCATGTGTGATTCAACCGTACAAACCTAAAGATACTTGAACCAGATAGAAGAACCAGTTTCAAGTGTCTATCTTTTACTCTAGTTCAATTGTAGTCGGTGATTTTACATTGTACCTTTCAGCTTTTATAGAAGCAATTATATTAGGTACTTAGAGTTTTCAAGTTAGAGTTAACTTGAAGTTGTCGCAACAGTTGAGGCTATGTGCCACAACAGGATCAGAGTCAATCCTAGGTTTGCAAAAGAGTTTTTGTAAATACAGTTTTTGGCTCAGCGATTTTAGTGGAGAGTTTGGAAAAATCCTACTGGAAGGTAGGTCGTGGTTTTTTCACCTTTTGAGCCAGGTGTTTTCCACGTAAAATCTCTGTATTCTTTATTTTCTGTACTTATTATTTCGCAACAGTAGTAGTTGGAATAAATAGAAGAACCATGTCCATCTATAATCAAGTTATGCGAAAAGTGGGTACCACACAAATCACCCCCCCCCCCTTTTGTGTGGTATTGAAGTATAAAACATCAATTTGTATCAGAGTGGGTTATCCTTGAAGAGGCTAACACCTTAGAAAAAGATCAAGATAAGTGCACCACCTGGAAACTAGGAAGGGCAATCCACTTCTAGGCCTTCACTCTTTAGTGGCCAGTACTATTCCCGGTTGAAGAACAGGATGAGAGACCACATCATAAGAGAAGACTATGAACTCTGGCACATAGTTACTGATGGTCCCCTGGATACTAGAAAGAAGAATGTTGAAGGAGTGGACGTGCCAAAGACAAGACTGAGTGTACTGTTGAAGATTTGAAGAAATGGAAAAAGAATGCCAAGTCCAAGAAACGGCTTGTGTGTGGACTAGGTCCAGACTAGTACAGCAGGATTCAAAGTTGTACCACTGCTAAGGAGATATGGGACACTTATACAAGTGGCCCATGAAGGAACTTCTCATGTAAATAGATCAAGAGGAACACTATTATATTCTCAATATGAGAATTTCACCATAAAGGAAGGAGAAACCATCCAAGAGATGTACACAAGGTTCACAACACTAATAAATGAACTTAAGTCTCTTGGAATAATTATCCTTGAATAAGACAAGGTTGATAAAATCTTGACAAGGGTCTTGCCAATAACTTGGGAAAGCAAAATCACGGCTATTCAGGAATCAAAGAACATCGCTACCCTCAAGTTGGATGAGCTGATTGGAAATCTCTTTGCCAATGAACTGAGAAAGCAAACCATGAAGATGGATGAAACCAAGAAGGAAAGAAGCCTGGCTCTCAGAATAGCTGAAGGTGCAGACTTACAGGATGATGAAATGGTTATGATCACAATGGATTTCAAGAAGTACCTAATGAGAGGAAAGGGTTCTTCAAGAGGTGCAACCTTCAACAAACTAAGGGCTCCTGAAAAATAGACCAACGAGGGCTGCTACAAATGTGGTAAGATTGACCACATTATGAAGAATTCTCCCCAGTGGGAAATTGGATGGAAGAAGGAAATAGTTGAACGAAGAAACATGAAGAAGGAACAGGTTCAACCCAAAAAGAACAAAGGATCAACAAAGGCTATGGTGGCTGCTTGGGGAGAAACCTCAAATAAGGATTCAGAAGATGAAGTTGGAGATGAACAAGCACTTATGGCCATTGGAGAATCAGACGATGAATAAGAGGTAAGTGTTATTCATCTCAAAGACAAGATTAAATTTTGTCTACAGAAAGGCTATCTGAATTATCGTTAGACTTCATTGATGAGTCTGAGGTCATAAACAATGAGAAGGAAAAACTGTCTAGGGAATGTGTGATCCTAAAAGCCAAGTGCAAAAATCTGGAATTTAGGGCTAGTGAAAGTGATAGTAAAGATGCTGAGTTGAAGAACCAGGTTCTTGAACTTGACACCAGTATCTTAGAACTTAGGTCTGAAAATTTAAAACTTAAATTAGGAACATGTAAGAAGAAAGTTGATCACACATCTCACCTTAGAAGAAAATCTTGGAAAAATAAAGGATGAGTTGTACAAGAAAGATGAGCAGATAAGAGTCCTAAAAGAAGATCTAGGCAAGGTGAAGCATGAACTAGATAGAACTTGCAAATGGAATAAGTCCTCTGATGCACTATCCTGGCTACAAGAGCACCACAGTATCAACAAGAGAGGACTTGGCTATGGGACCCTAGCACCTAAGTGGGATCCCAAAAGCAAATACATCACACTTCCTGAAAACAAAATCTGCACACACTGTGGCAAGACTGGTCATTACAAAAGTAAATGTAATGCAAAATAAAAGGCCAATCAAAAGAACAAAACTTTTGTTCAAGAGAAAACTAGGTTGTCTGGATGGGCCAAAAGGAGTTTAATTCACCCTTTTGCCTATAAAAAGGGACCCAAACTAGTTTGGGTTCCTAAGACTAACTTTTGATTTCATTTTGCAGATCCAAGTGAAGGGAAGTAGCCAAATATGCTACATGGATTGTGGTTGGTCAAAGAATATGACTTGAAGTAAGAACCAGTTCCTTTCACTTGAGGACCTAAGAAGAGGTAATGTCTCCTTTGGAAATGGGAAGAAAGGTGAGATCATTGGGATTGGAAAGGTAGGTAAGACAGACTAACATTCCATTAGGAACGTCTACTTGATAGATGGCTTAAAATATAGCCTAATTAGTGTGTCACAACTGTGTGACAAAGGAACCTGGTAGCATTCACCTCTACCAAATATTTTGTGATTAATCTTACCACTGACAAGATGGTTTTGCATGGAAAAAGAGTTAACAATATTTACATTGTAGATTTGTCCACTCATTTAGAAAATCAACTCACTTGCTTGAGTGTGTTGGACAATGATCCCCTCCTGTGGCACAAAAGACTTGGTCATGCAAGTCTGAATCAACTCAACAAATTAGTCTCTAAGGACCTGGTGATAGGGTTACCTAACATTAAGTTCAAGAAAAACAAAGTTTGTGAGGCCTGTGCAAGGAGGAAGCAGGTAAGATCATCCTTCAAAAGCAAGAAAATGGTAAGCACAACCAAGACGTTGGAACTGGTCCATATGGATCTCTGTGGTCCAATGAGAACCTTGAGCAGAGGTGGAAAGAAATATGTGATGGTACTTGTTGATGATTAGTCTAGATTCACCTGGGTACTATTTTTAACATCTAAAGATGAAGCATTTGACATGTTTACTGCTTTTGTTCGAAAAACTCTGAAACAATTAGGTAATCAACTTGTATCCATTAGGTCTGATCATGGATTTGAATTTGAAAATGCTAAGTTTGATGAATTTTGCGATGAGCATGGTATAGATCATAACTTCTCTGCCCCTAGGACTCCTCAACAAAATGGAGTAGTTGAAAGAAAGAACAAGACTCTTGAGGACATGGCTAGGACTATGCTTCTTTCTAGTAAACTGCCCCATAGCTTCTGGGTAGAGGCTGTAAACACTGCATGTTATATTATCAAGAGATGCATGACTAGACCTCTTGTAGAGAAGATTCCCTATGAGTTACTTAAAGGGAGAAAACCAAATATATCCCATCTTAGGGAATTTGGATGCAAGTGCTTTGTGCACAATAATGGAAAGGACTCTCTAGGTAAGTTTGATCCCAGAATTGATGAGGGAGTATTCTTGGGATATTCTTCACATATCAAAGCTTATAAAGTGTACAACAAAAGAGCTTTGTGTGTAGAAGAAAGTGTACATGTAGTTTTTTATGAAACTAACATTCTTTCTGAAAGACAGGAACATGAAGATGAAGCCATTGAGCTAGTAAAAGAATTGAGTGAAGTCACATCTCATGCTGAAAATCCACCAAAAGAATGAACAGGTGATGGAACAGGTTCTTCCATCCAGGGCAACCTAATAGAGGGAACTAAACAAAGAAGAACTGAAACCAATCCCTTAAGGGAATCTGTCCATGAGCCTATTCCTCAACAACAGAACATGGGAGAAACATCAAACAGAAACTAGTTGGTTGTGAAACCTTACAAGTATCAAACTTCTCATCCCATTGAGAACATAATTACTGATCCAACATCTGGAGTTAAAACTAGATCACAATTAAAGAATCTATGTGCTTTTGATGCTTTCTTATCTCTTATTGAACTAAAAATGTTGCTAAGGCTTTGCAGGATGCAGATTGGGTAAATGCAATGGAAGATGAACTCAATCAGTTTGAAAGAAGTCAAGTTTTGCATCTTGTTCCAAGACCCAAGGACAGATCAGTAATTAGCACTAAATGGGTCTTCAGAAACAAGCTTGATGAAGATTAACAGTTACAAGGAACAAGGCAAGGCTGGTGATCCAAAGTTATAGCTAAGAGGAGGGCATAGACTATGATGAGATCTTTGCTCCAGTTGTAAGACTGTAGGCAATAAGACTCCTCATAACCTTTGCAGCACACATGGAATTTACTCTTCGTCAGATGGATATAAAAGGTGCCTTCCTAAATGGCTACCTAAAAGAAGAAGTATTTGTCAAACAACCTCTAGGGTTTGATAGCAAGGAGTGTTTGGAACATGTGTACAAATTAGACAAGGCTCTCTATGGACTCAAGTAGACTCCTAGAGCATGGTATGAACGACTGTCCAAATTCCTGTTTGAACATGGCTACAAGAGTGGTAAAATTGATAGTACTCTATTTTTGAGGGAAAAAGGTAAGGATCTTCTTGTAGTACAAATATATGTTTATGACATAATTTTTGGGGCAATCACTGACAAACTGAGTAAGGACTTTGCCAAATTAATGGGGAGTGAGTTTGAAATTAGTATGATGGGTGAGCTTAACTTTTTCTTAGGCTTACAAATAAAACAAAACCCAAATGGAACCATGATCCATCAGGAGAAATATGCAAAAGAGTTGATTAAGAAGTTTAAAATGGATGAATCAAAATAAATAGACACACCCATTTTAGTGTAGGGCTTTATGCTCGTTATCAGGCAAATCCTAAGGAATCTCACTTGACTGTTGTCAAGAGGATACTGAGATATTTGAAAGGCACTGCTGATCTTTGCCTTTGGTACCCTAAAGGTAGTAACTTTAATCTAGTGGGATATGCTGATGCTGACTATTCATGTTTCCTTGTGGATAGGAAAAGCACCTCAGGTGTAGCTCATTTTCTTTGTTCATGTCTGGTATCATGGGCTACTAAAAAGAATAATTCAATGGCCTTATCCACTGTTGAGGCTGAATATGTTGTTGCTGCCTCTTGTTGTGCTCAACTATTGTGGATCAAACAGCAACTGATAGATTTTGGCATTGAAGTTGGTTATATCCCTATCTTTTGTGATAACACTAGTGCTATAAGTATGAAAAAGAACTCAGTTCATCATAAGAGGACTAATCACATAGATTTTAGACATCACTTCTTAAGGGATAACTATGAGAAAGGATTGATTACCATAGAATTCTGTGTTACTGATAAACAAATTGTTGACATCTTTACTAAAGCGCTGAGTAGAGAAAGCTTTGAAAGGAACAAGTTAGAATTAGGGATGATTAAGATCACCTAATGGGACCAACTAAGAATGCACAATGAAAAAAATGAATGAAAAAAAAGCGGCTAGGAAATCTAGAACTTGTGTAAATACGAAGATTAATTTTTACACAGTTTCATACTGTAAATAGTATACTCCTGGGAAATGTGTTGATATAACTCACTGATCTCTTACAAAATTTTCTCTATTATGGTAATTTGAGGTATGATCAAGAGAATTCTAAATGAAGAACTTGGTTCATCAATATTGGTCATCTGAAAAATGAGGTATGTTTTCTATACTCTGCACAATTAGAAATATAAATATTTAAATCATGAGCAGAGTCTTACCTATGTTCAAACACATCAGAAAATCTTATCCATTTATTTTTGAACTAGTTCTGTCTCTACTATAGTTCTCACCACATAAAATGCCTAAAATCTAGGGAAGCTTAACCGCTCATTCAACCTACAATTTCAGGTTGATTAAACCTCTAATTGACTGCTAAAGCTACTGTCAGTTATTAAATAGGTCTCCTTCTTTAAATTCCCATCATCACCCTGTGCCACCCTCACTATTCCAAAACCGTCAAAAATCTATTTCACTCTCAATTGTTCTCTCTTCCAAAAGCCTAACTCACAAATTCTCTCAAGAAGTCAGTTACAATGTCAAACCCTCAAGATAATCCAGGCACTCCTCCCCCACCCTCCCCTTCTAGTTCATCCACACCACCTCCAGCCAGTACAAACCCCCAGCCTATGAAAAGACGTGTCAAAATGTTAGCTCGAAAAATTGCAGCCTCAGGTGCACAATCGAAGAGATTAAAATCACAATTGAAGGCTGCCCAAGCCCAAGATTCTGAGAACTCAGACAATTCGTTCAAATCTGCGAGTGAGGGGGAAGGACCTGGGTCTTCTGACTCTAAGAATGCTCAAAACTCCCCTTCTAAGGTAAGTTTTGCTTTGGCTAAAAATTTAGAAAATAGGTTTGTTTTGGTTGGGTCTGTCAGGAATGTGAAATTTCCTGAATTGGGAAGAAGAAGAGGTAAAAAGAAAAAGAGAGAGATGGTGTATGTGTTGATGTTTGGGGAAAAGAGAAAGGAATGGCTGGTTCTTCACCCACTTCTAAATTAATGGTACCAGCTATCTGTAGGGTTGAACATGCAACTGTGGAAGAAAGTGGCAAGAAGTCAGGGGGAAGTGGTTCAAGGGAGGCTACTGAAGGGTTGGTTAATCTAAGTTCATAGGAAAATGAACTTGGTTCATTGATTGAGGAGACCCTAGCAGACCTTCTAAAGAAAGTAGGTGTCAGTCATGATCCGAAGAGAAGGAGAACTCTAACACAAAAAGCCCCTAGAACTGCAAATCTTTCCAAGAAAAGAAAGGCTTCCTCCCCAACAAGTACTGAAATTCCATTGCCAAAGGGAAGAGCCACACGAAGTAGAGTGAAATAGATTAAATGTGAACTACAAAAGGCTTTGGTTGAAAGTAAGAAGAAGAGGATGGATAAAAGAAGAGGTAAGGTTGCAGAGTCCTCTGAAGCTACTAATCTTGAGGATATGGAATAGGTCCATCAAGAGAACCATACGACAATGGAGGTTCAGACCCCCAAGCCCTAAAATACCAAGACTTATTCTAAGAAGTTTTCATTTGTGTCTAAGGCTGATGAACCTTCATTGGCCAAGAGGACAAGGTCTGCAATGAAAAGCAAACAAGTTAGAGTTTCTGAAGAGGAAGAATGGAGTGGTGAAGAAGAAAGTGAGTCCGATGGTGAACAAGACAAGCTGGCCAAGTTTGGCAAAAGAAAAATTTTGAAGGGAAGATTGATGAAAGACTTAGTGGAACCAGGAATGGTTCGTTTGGTTGATGCCCTAGCTGTTCAGGGTTGGAAGGACATGGTCCGTCAAATGGATGGAAGGCTAGCCAGGAATGAGATCATTGAATTCATGGAAAATGTTGAGGTCAAAGATGGCAGAGTCACCAACCAAGTAAAAGGAGTTCAAGTGACCTTTGATGCAGAGAAGATGGGAGAGATTTTTGACATCCCTGCTGAGGGATATGATGACTACACTAGGCAAAGATGGCTAAGTCTGGATTCCCTTCCTCCTGCCCGTGAAATTACTAGGAGATTCTGTGATGTTGAAGAAGTGAATAAGGCCAAATTTGTGCACAAGAGTGAAATGAAGCCAGAAGTCCTCTTTGTGTTTGTCAATAAGTGCCTACTGCCCAGGTAGGAAAGAAGGCATATTGCTAACTATATAGACTTTGTTTTGATGGAGTGCCTTGAAAGTTGAAGGCAAATCAACTGACCTGCATTCATCATCCAGCTACTGGATAGGGTTATCAATGGCTCCAAGGCCCATACCACCCCTTATAGATTTATTCTGACTACTGTTCTGGATCGTTGCAAGGTGCCTCTGAAGAAATGGGAAATGGCCACAAGCAAGGACTACTTTGGAATTAATACTTTGATTGCTTGTGACTATCTGGTCAATGACATTCCAAATGAACCTAGTCCATCTAATAAGACACCTATCAACAGTAAAGTCAGGGCTTTAGTTCAGGAAAGTGAGGCCAAGGATACTGAGATAGCTAGGTTGAAGGCTTGCTTAGCAGAGGTTGAAATTGAGAGGGATGCTTTCAGAACTCAGCTTACCAAGGAAAAGGAGAAAAATGATGGGATTCTTCACAATATGCTGAATCTTCTCCAAGCCCAAAACCAACCCTCTAGCTCCCCCAAGCCTTAGGAATTCTAGCCTTTATCTGCTGAACCTGTCTAGTACCATCAGTGACCCAGATTAGGGATTTCTCTTTCTTTTTGCTCATGTTTTGAATATTTTTGCTTTCTGGTTGTCTATTGTGGTAGCAACATATATTCTATCAATGATATCTACTGTTTTTGCTCTTGTTGGCTGTTAATATTTCGTTGATAGTTTAGATATGTTTGCCTGATCACTTATGATTAATCCATGATTGCACTTGCAGTTCCCCAGTGGCCATCAGTACTTATTAAAATCTAGGACTCACACTTTGTTCATGCAGCTTTTTGATGATACCAAAAGGGGGATGAGATATTGTTCTTTACGCATTCTGAATATGTGATGTTTACAACCTGATTAACCTGTTCCTTGATGATAAGTGAATTTTTCTAAACTTTGTATTGATGAATAAGCTGAGTTCATACATGGCCTAAGTGAGTGAAAAGCACAGAGTTTGTCATTATCAAAAAGGGGGAATTTGTTGGCCCAAGTAAAAGTGAAGTTTTGAAGACTGACAAACGAACTTAGACATGGACCAGGTCCATCTTGTGAAGCACAGTCGTGATCAACCCAAATATGTGAGATGCACGTGAAGGAGATAAATCTAACTTATCAGAAGTAATATCTCCTAATCATGATCAAAAAGGTTGCATATTGGATAAAGAGAAAGGCTCCTTATATAAAGAAAACACAGTTTAGGAAAAAGATAGAGTTAGAGTATGAGATCAACTAGAACTCTTTCACCATGGAAGAGTGACATTTGTATCCTAGTCAATCTCTAATTAATAACCCCTTAAATTTCAGTGTTTTTCTCTTTTACAAGTAATTCACATAAGCAGAAGTTAAACGTGTATTGAGAGAAAAATAGCAAGGAAATTTTGCAAGCAATTCGTGTGTGATTCAAGCGTGCAAACCTAAAGATACTTGAACCAGATATAAGAACCAGTTCCAAGTGTCTATTTTTTACTCTAGTTCAATTGTAGTATGTGATTTTACATTATACCTTTCAGCTTTTATAGAAGCAATTGTATTAGTTACTTAGAGTTTTCAAGTTAGAGTTAACTTGAAGTTGTCGCAACAGTTGAGGCTGTGTGTCACAATGGGATTAGAGTTAATCCTAGGTTTGCAAAAGAGTTTTTGTAAATGTAGTTTTTGGCTTAGTGATTTTAGTGGAGAGTTTGGGAAAATCCTACTGGAAGGTAGGTCGTGGTTTTTTCACCTTTTGAGCCAGGTGTTTTCCACGTAAAATCTTTGTATTCTTTATTTTCTATACTTATTATTTCGCAACAGTAGTAGTTGGAACAAATAGAAGAACCAGGTCCTTCTATAATCAAGTTATGCGAAAAGTGGGTACCACACAAATCACCCCCCCCCTCTTGTGTGGTATTGAAGTATAAAATATTAGACTTTATGACATATACTCTTTTGTTGCCTCAAGGCATGATACCTCTCATATTTTCCTTTCCTTGTCTATAGACTCTGTAATACTGTCATCTTTTTTCTTTTTGATCTACCGTTGTCATCCATGTATCACATCTTACTAATAATGCTTCATTAACTCTCTTATTATTTTCTGCTAACATTTATGTCTATCACTTTGTCATGAAAACTTCAACAAGACATTTTTTTGCTTTTAGCTCCCATATGCTCCATCCACTGGCTCTTCGGGTTGCCTAACATTCTTTCTCTACTAGGGAGGAGAGCCATGCTAAGGTAATATTTATCCCTTCTAGGCTTCCAATGCCTATCTTTGTAATGATTTTTTTGAACATTCTAGTATTCATATCTAGCTATACTATCCTAGAGTGCAACACCTGGGTGTCTCACAAAGAGATCTATTAGCACATTTGCAATATCCTTCGGAAATGTCAAATGACAAACAATTTATCCATCCTTTTGGGTTACTCTAACCCCAGCTGGATCCTAATATCTCATCCTTCTCTTAAACTATATATGTTAACTCCTATAGGGCATAACTGAGATAGGTTTGGCCGATTATACATACCTCTGTTACTGTTAAAGGTAACTCACAATGCTTATATTTTCTGCCTGAGTTGTAAATACCGATAATTTTCATTAATAGGGTACCTCGTACCCTTCATTATCTTGCTTCTTTTACTTGTTGAAACTTGTATTTATCTTCTGAATCGCTCACCGCCTTTCACCATATGGGTGGATAGATATTCCTGCCTTAAGGCTTCTTATCAAAAAGCTTACACGTCTTAGTACACACATGATCTACTAAAGACCTTACATTTACTTATCATAAAGATCATGAAAAATCGAGTTCCTTTGACTCAACTCTTCCAAAGCCGCATTCAATCCCTTACCAGCCGTCTTTCTAGATATAGGCATCGTCGTATTATGAATAATATAGTGTTTAGGAAATTGAGTTCTTACAACTTAGCTCTACCACAAGGTCTAGAGTAAGAAGCAAGAGTGACAATCCTAAATTCCTTGTAGCCTTCTGCTTATAAGTGTGATGCAGGACACACCCATAAAAAAGACTCTACTAGACACGGCTTGTAGACTCTCTAGGACAGAACTGCTCTGATACCAATTTTGTCATGACCAAAATTGATGGGCCGCGACGAGCATCTGGTGCGTTACTCAACCGAGTACCAACATAACGTATCTTCCTTATTACATCAACATGGGTAAATGGGCCAGTAGGGCCGTATGAGGTAACAAGAATAAAACATGAGAGAACACTCGACATAAAACAATCCAACCTGATATACTGACTTATACATATGACATACGGGCCTATAAGGCCAAAATAATCACTCGTACACTGAATATAAACCGACAAGGCCATACAATCTTTCATATACATGACATATGTCTACAAGCCTCTAATAGTACATAAACGTCATAAGACCGAGATAGGGCCCCGACATACCAATCAATACATGTCTAAATCATACTAACCAAATAAGCAACTCCGGAGAAAATAGAGCGCACCAACATCTTTCGCTGAGCTTATAGCCTACTTGGGGACTCTCAACCTATCTATCGGGACCTGTGAGTATGAAACTCAGCCTCCCTAGGCAAAAGGGACGTCAGTACAAATAATGTACCGAGTATGTAAGGAATGAAAATCAGTAAACAATAGACATGAGAGAAACATTGAGTAAAAGACTCAACATGTATATCTGAATAACTTTTTGAATCATTTAATATTATAATGTCATGCATATGCGCATAAATGTCATACCATGCATGGGTATATACGTTCATAACATCGTCAAGCCTCTGAGGGAATTCCATCATATCATCTCGGGCACTGTGGGCAAATCATTAACGTATACCGGCTGATCTGGTGGTAGTGCATATATAACGTGGTAACCTTTTCCCATATCGCATATACATATAATATACATATATACGTGTATATAACGCCATCTGATCATGGGTCAATGTACATGTATAAATAATTACAATGCATGAGAACTACGTCAATAAAATCTCTCGGAATATCATGAGGCCATTATGCCTTTGAGTGATATCATGAACTAAACTTTATCAACTTACGTATTTTTTGAGACCCATGAATAGATTATAGAAAAATAGGACACGTGGGGAATCAAGAACATAAGCATCTCTAGCATTTCTATGAATAGATCAGTTATGGAAGTTGTGCATTTTCTCAACTTCGTTTGTATCGTATGGATCATGCCAAAAAGAAAGAAGGGATAGCCTTAACATACCTGAGTCGATTCTCTTGATAATCCCTCTAACACGCATTAATTTCAACAAAACACGTGACGGCAAGATCGGAGTAGGAAAAAAATTCGTATGATATTCTTGAGAAAGATTGCACGGTACTCCCTTAGAATCGCAAAATCCCGTTGCTATTACCTTATGAAATCTCGTATGAATTTTTGTAGCAAATTCTGTGTGATCACTTTGTAAATTCGTATGACTCTAATGTTATTACTGAAGCAACAACATTAGAGTCTTTAGGGATTTTTGTGAATTCCATATCTTTGTGAGTAATGCAAATCTTGAATTTGAGAAGTCATCTTTCAATCATTTCTTTAAATATTGCCACCTTGCAAAGTTGTATAAGAGTCACTTAATGGCTCATGTATGTGGCTTCCATGTTAATGCATTAGTCTTTATCCAAAGACTTTAATTAATCATCCACTAATTCTTAATTAACTTGTTAATTCTCCTATTATCTAATAATCCACATAATTAAGGATTATCTCAAATTACTTAAAATACTACTCATTTTTAACACATGTTATACACCTTATTATCATGGTCATGTGGTACCTTGTATGACACTAGTCTATAAATACCGGATATTTTAGTTTGGGCCGTATTTATCCCAACATGTCAAACTTTGACAAAAAATTATTTTCTTTGATTCGCTTATCCTCTCACCTTCACAAATTTACTCATCACTTGTTTGAAATAGCATAATGCTTATAATCTAAAAATATTCTCATTCCCGATCTTACGTCGATTAGCTTACGACAAAACTTTAACGTAGAAAAATGCGGAATGTAACATCTCATTTCCGAGCTTATGATATTTACTTATGGCGTACTTCCATGTACGAAACATGTGGTGTAACATGTGTGCCCTCAGTCAGAATGTAATGGCATCCAACACAATCAGGTAAATTCCTCCCCTTTTGATGCTCCTTCCCTTACCACTCAATGTGCTCCCCATGCTACTTCACACACACACTCTTCTTGAAATTCCATTTCCCAATAGCATGAGTCAACTGAACTTGACATCTCTTCTGAGACTAACCAACCTTCACCACCACGTCGCTCTATCACTTGCCCCCAACATCAAATAATTAAGCCCGACCCAAAGTACGCGTCCATGGCCATCCTTACATCACAAATACCACCGGTTACAGTCATACAAGCATCCAAGGACCCCTAGTGGAGAAAAGCTATGCAACGTGAGTTTTAAGCTCTCATGACCAACAAAACATAGGATCTTGTTCCACCATCAGATCACCAAAATATAGTGGAAAATAAATGGATATTTCATATCAAGTGTAAAGTTGATGGTTTGATTGAACGTTACAAGGCTCGCCTTGTTGCAAAAGGCTTCACTCAATGGCCTGGAATCGATTATGGTGAGACCTTTAGTCCCGTTGTCAAAGCAGCAACAGTACGAACAGTACTTGCCTTCGCCACAATCATCAATTAGATATAAATAATGCCTTTTTTCAAGGTACACTGGCAGAGGAGGTCTTCATGAAATAGCCCAAAGGTTTTGAGAATCCCAATTACCGAATTATGTTTGCAAATTGAACAAGGTCATTTATGGCCTAAAGTAGGCATCGCGTGCTTGGTATACTGAGCTTACAAATTTTCTCATCTCTGCTGGTTTTTGCAAGGCTCATTCTGACCACTCTTTATTCGCCTTACATGCTCATGACACTGTTCTTTTCTTGCTCGTCTACATAGACGACATTGTTATTATAGGAAATAATTTGCAGGTTATTAACAATATTAAGGGGGCACTCTCCAACCATTTCTCTTTCAAAGATCTTGGCCCCCTATACTTTCTCTTGGGCGTTTAAGTAATTCCTTACCCAGATGGCTTATTTCTTTCTCAGACCAAATACATAATGGATCTCTTGCAGGAATTCTCTATGTAGGGATGTCACGGTGTCTCTACCTTTGTCCTCCCCAAGCTCACTTCGATTGAATGATGGCTCCTCTTCTACTGATACATCATAATATCAAAGTGCAATTGGCAGACTCCAGTACCTTGCATTTACTAGACCTGACATAAGTTTTGTTGTTAATAAGCTCTCCCAATTTATGCATAAACCACCTCATACACACTGCCAAACAGTGAAGTGCCTCCTTCAGTATCCAAAATAAACTATCCATCACGGACTTCTTTTTCGTTGTGACTCGACTACTGCCCTCCATGTCTATGTTGATGCCGATTGGGCAAGTGACCAAGATGATCGCAGCTCTGTTTCTACTTATGTTATCTATCTTGGTTCAACACCCATCAGTTGGTCATCAAAGAAACAACGAACATTCGTGCGATCTTCAACTGAGGCTGAGTGTCGTACTGTTACTCATGCTGTGTCTGAGGAAAATTGGCTCACCAATCTATTTAAAGAGCTTCGTATTTCTCTTGAGGATGTACCAACTATCTACTATGACAACATTGGCACCGCCTACTTGTGCTGAAATCCAGTTTTCCACAGTCGAATGAAACACATAGCCATTGATTTCCATTTTGTTAGAGATCAAGTTCAGCGTCAACAACTCCACGTAGTGTTCACTTTGCTGACCAGCTTGCAGATCCACTTACAAAGCCCTTATCCAAAGCATAAACCCAATGTTTGTCTCGGCCACCACCCCCTAACTTGCGGGGGCATAATGGAGCTAAATTAGGATACAATATTGTCACCACCCTAAAACGAACGCGGTCGTGATGGTGCTTATCGGGAAACTAGGCCAGTCGATACAAACTCCCAAGCCAACTAAACAGTTATAATAAGTCATTTAAAGTCATTAATAAGTTATAAATCCCAAAATATAGAGTAGAAAGGAACAATGCGGAAACAAAACACAGCCCGACATCGCGGTGTCACCAGTAATGAGCATCTACAATACGTCTAAGAGTATGAAAAGACAACATAGTCTGATACAAAGCTAGTACAAAGTGAAATAAAGATAACAAGGAGAAGCACTGGGCTGCGAACGCCGAGTAGCTACCTAGTCAACTCTGAACAAGCCTGCTGGAAGGCAAATCCGCACTCGCTAGCGTGACTCCAGACTTCTGGATCTACACACAGGGTGCTGGGAGTAATGTGAGTACGCCAACTCAGTAAGTAATAAAAGTAAAGGCAGCTGAGCGATAAAAAAACACGTAAAATACAACATAATGCTACAACAAAATAGTATAAAACCAGAACAATGCAATAAAATAGTAAAAGCTCGTAAAAACACCTTAGTTCGGTAAAACCCTCTTTAAAACATTTTTCAGTAGTTCAAACAAGTGATGAGAACAGGGAAAAAAGGATAGAAACATAAATCAGCCCCTCGGACAAAATACCAATAGAACTAGCCCCTCGGGCTATCTCACGATCACTCGTATCATCCCCTCGGAAAATAACATGAAACAACAACAGCCCCTCGGGAAATATCACATCTCACACTGGGTACCCGCGCTCATTGGGGGTGTGCAGACTCCTGGAGGGGCTCTTACAGCCCAAACGCAACAACAAGCCATCTCGTGGCATAATCAAATAGGCCCTCAGCCTCATAACAAGCCACCTCGTGGCATAACAACTCAGGCCCTAGGCCTCATAATCATGAATTAGTGCAATAGTGTTGCGGCGCGCAGCCCGATCCCATAATATCCTCACAACATAGGCCCTCAGCCTCACTCAGTCAGAAATCTCTCAAGCCACTTGGGTAATAGTAAAACATGATGCTCAGCCCAAAATATCATTTAAAATGTCAAAATGGAGTAAATATGGCCGAGTTATGAAAACAGTAGAATATAGCATGACTGAGTACAAATATGAAGTCAAAACAGTGAGGAACGTATTAAAAATTCCCTAAGAGTCCAAAACAGTTGGCACGAGGCCCAAATATGACATTCAGCCCAAAACATGATGATACTTCCAAAACACAATGATAGCAAACAGTTTTTAATCAAATACGCGGTTTAACAGTCATACGGGACGGACTAAGTCATAATCCCCAACGTTGCACGACCCCACGCTTGTCATCTAGCATGTGTGTTACCTCAAAGTAGCACAACGATGTGAAATTCGGGATTTTATACCCTTAGGACAACATTTACAATCATTACTTACCTCTATCCGGTCCAAACTCTAGCCCGCGATGCCTTTGCCCCTCGAATCAGCTTCCAAATGCTCCAAATCTATCCAAAAACAGATTTATACCATCAAAATATGCTAAGGGAACAAAGTCCACTCGAAAATAATAAATTTACATCAAAAATCCTGTAATTGGCCAAACCCGACCCCTGGTCCCACGTCTTGGATTTCAACAAAAATCATAAAACTAGAACCCTTACACTCTCACGAGTTCATACATATTAAACACATCAAAATCCGACCACAAATGACCCCTCAAATCAAAGTCTCAAATTTCAAGCCCTAACTCTTCGAGTTTTGGCTTTAGATTCCACAAATTACATGTTAAATTATGTAGAAATCACAATAGGATCGAGTATTAAGTCCATAAATATTACCTTCAAGTGGTTCCCTTTGATTCCCTTCAATATCCCTCAAGAAGCTCCAAAACCGAGTCAAAAATGGTGAACTATGGCCAAAAATCACGAAAAGGGGCCTTTTAAACATTCTGCCCAGCGATTTAAAATTACTTAATCGCGATCGCGAAGCACAAACTTCACTGACCCAAAATTAACCCTACGCAATCGTATAATACTCCTCGCGATCGCATAGCACTTCCTTAGCTACCTTACGCGATCGCGGCCTCGCCCATGCGATCGCATAGAACAAACCTTATAACTCACACCAGCTCCCTCTCCCCTATGCGAACACGGTGTTGACCACGCATTCTCGAAGAGCATACTATCGACCAAATGCGATTGTATACAGACCTACGTGATCACACTGAACAACTTCCACTTCTGCCCAACAAAGCCTACGTGATCGCGGACCCTTCTACGCGATCGCATAGAACAAATGTCTACAACACCAACAATAGATTTTCTACAACATTTCAAACATGAACCTGATTCGTTTAACCACCTGAAACTACCCGAGGCCCTCATGACCTTAATCAAACATGACAACATATCCCATAACATCATTCAAACTTGTTCCAATCTTCAGAACGCTCAGAACAACATCAAAACACCAAATTGACATCGGATTCAAGCCTATGAATTCCAAAAACTTCCAAATTCCACTTTCGATCAAAAAGTCTATCAAACCTCGTCTCAATGACCTGAAATTTTGCAAACACATCACAAATGACACCACCGACCTACTCTAACTTTGGGAATTCCATTACGATCCCTATATCAAAATCTCACCTATCAACCGGAAAATGCCAAAATTTCAATTTTGCCAATTCAAGCCTAAATCTACTCCGGACCTCCAAAACGCATTCTGATCACGCTCCTAAGTCCCAAATCACCACCCAAAGCTATTCGAACCATTGGAATTCACATCTGAGCCCTTTCTCACATAACTTAACATCTGGTTAACTTTTCCAACATAAGCTTACTCAAAAGAGACTAATTGTCTCAAACCTTACCAAAATCATTCCGGATTCGAACCGACTAACCCCATACCATGTAAGACAGATTAAAAATGCATAAAGAAGTAGAATTGGGGGATACTGGGCGGTAACTCATAAAACGACTGGTCGGGTCATTAGAAATATTCACCAAATCAGTATCTTTTATTCTTGATTTCATTATTGTATATTTCTGATTCTTACAGCTTTGATATTTGATATGATTCATTTAGTTTTACTGATATTGTAGGATTCATTACCATACAATTCACTTGAATTTAAAGAGCACATTATCAATGATACACAATAAGCCTATTTCTCTTTACTCTACTCCTTTAGATATATACATAAAAACTTATTAAAATCTCAATTGATATTAAATCTGAACCCATAGTTTTAACAATACAATGAGTTTAATGCTAAAAATCTTAAAAATTAAAATCATTAACCTAAATCATGAATTCGCCTCTGCAAAGTAGCCAAGATACAGAACCAACAAGTCAACAAGCAAACTTATTTTCAAGTAAGGAACAAAATTCTAGCATAGGCATGCATAACTGAAATAATGAGTGAAGCATTACAATAGATTGTCGGCATTAAAGATATAAACTTGACTGGAATAGCACAATTAGGCCATGCAATTGCAGAACTCGTATTCAGTGATCGCAGAACAGATGCATCTGCACTTCTTTTTGAAACTCCGAGCCTCCAAACCTATTTAATAAAAACCAAATGAGTTGAAATATGTGGAAAATATTATGCAAACTCAAACAAGATTAACTAATAATATAATTATATAAATGAAATAAAAATAAAAGAAATATGGGTTGCTTCCCATAGAGTGTTGTGGCAGGGTACAACTGTCAAAAAAAAATTGAGCAACTACTGGAGTCATAATCGAACCCAAGCATTGTACTAAAAGTCAAGTTGTGCCCCCCAAATTGACTAATACAGTTGGCAACAATTTAAATCTTACAATGTCAAACAAAATATATACTTGCTATTTAACATAAATTTATATACACATGTGATGAACCAAAAGGTCATCACTCGTTTCGAAAGTAAATTCTATATTCTGAGGCCTTAAAAATATCTTTTTGCCTCACCACGATTTGTGTTCATGGTTCTGGTGCGTTTCCGAAAAGTTCTTATGTGAATACCTAGTAAAATATAAAAATTGGCCTTTAAAATTGATTAAAGTTGACGTTGGTCAATGTTCTTGGTAAACGTACCCGGACCTGTGATCCGACGATCTTATAGGGTCTGTAGTAAAATATGGGACTTGGGTGTATGCCCAGAATCGAATTCTGATGTCCCAAGCCCGAGAAATGAATTTTTGGAAGAAATTGTTTAACTGAAATTTTAAGAGTTTTGGGAAATAAAAAGATATTTGAAATTGATGGTACCGGGCCCGTATTTTAGTTTCGGAGCCTGGTACAGGTCTTATATAGTAATTAAGTTGAATCTATGAAGTTTGGTAAGAATCGAAATTCGTTTGGTATAAATCGGACCTTTATTTGAGAAAATGGAAATTTTGAAGTTCTTGAGTGATTTCATGAATTTGAGGTTTAATTCATAGTTGTTGATATTATTTTGGTGATTTCATCGCATGAGCAAGTCCGTATAATGTTTTTGGACTTGTGTGCATGTTTGGTTTGGAGCCCTAAGGGCTCGAGTGAGTTTTGGATAGGCTACGGATTGAAATTGGACTTAAGAAAACTAATGTGGTGTTGCAGGAGCTGGTCTCACAATTGTGAGGTCAGGATTCGCAATTGCAAGCCCAAAAACCATAGAAATTGTGAGGGATTGATTGCATTTGCGAAGAAATCCCATCCTACTAGTGATCGCAATTGCAAACACCCCTTCGTGAATGCGAAGTCATCAGGGGAGGGCCAGTATCGCAATTGCGACAATTTGTTCGCAATTGCAAGGTTAGCGAAAAATGCCCATGTTCCCAAATGTGAGGCCTTGGTCGCATTTGCAAGCTTCGCAATTGCAAAGCTCCCTATCGCAATTGCGACATCTGTGACCAGGTTAATTGGGACTTAGACGCGTTTTTCTTCATTTTTTCAAACTCTCTCAAACCCTAAGCTCTCTTGGGCGATTTTCTAAGGAAAAGTTCTTCTCCAAATCAATTGTAAGTCATTTCTAACTCATTTCCGTTAATCTATAACATCTTTTCACATGATTTCAACTCAAAATCAAGGGTTTTCATGGGGGAAATTGGGTGTTTTGGGTAGATCTTAGGATTTTAAATTTTTGGGGATTTGGACCTCGATTTGAGGTCCGATTTCAAAACAAATTATATATTTAAGTTCATGGGTGGATGTGTAATCATGTTTTGGTTAGAACCTCAGGTTTTGACCATGTGGGCCTGGGGTCGATTTTTGACTTTTTGGGGAAATCTCTAGAAAACCTATTATCATGCATTAGAATTGATTCATTTAGCTTTTATTGATATCGTTAAGTAAATTGTGGCTAGATACAAGCGAATTGGTGGTGGAGACAAGAGGTAAAGCGGTAGTTGAGGCTTGAATTGTGTTTGTAGCATCGAGGTAAGTGTTTGGTCTAACCTTAGCTTGAAGGATTAGGAGTTGAGTCCTATTTTCTATGTGTTAATTATTGAGTACGACGTATAGGTGTGGTGACGAGTATCTATACATCGGTGTCAAGCATGCCCGTGAGTCTTGTACTATGATCAATGTGACTCTATTTCGTATTGTTCATGCTTTATATGATGATTTCTATTGTTGAACAAGGCTTGTAGAAGTATTATTGGTAATTGAGCATTGTAGAGTGTTGGCTGAAGTTGGGAATTGAGTTTGAAGTAATTGTGGAAAAGAGAAGAGGTTTATGATATTGTCTCCCTTGCCGGGATGTCATTGCTTTTGATATTATCTCCCTTGCCGGGATGTTATTACTCATGATATTGTTTCCCTTGCCAGGATATTATTGTTATGCTATTGTCCCTTGCCGGGATTTTATTGTGATATTATTGATTCCCTTGCCCAAATTGCTTTGTGATTGTTGCTTGAGTGAGGAACAGTGTAAAGCACGAAGGGTGATGTCGTGCATGATTTTGAGAGTGTTAATGCACGAAGGGTGATGTCGTACCGATATTGTGAGGTAAAAACATGAAGGGTGATGCCGTGCCACACGATGTACAATGTTGTGCCATGATATGAGTGATAATGCACGAAGCATAATTCCATGCCATGATTATGTGAGGTAAAAGCATGAAGGGTGATACCGTGCCAATTATATTGATTATTATGGTGAGGACAAGAGTAAAAACACGAAGGGTGATGTTGTGCACTTGTCTTTGATTTCCTTATTCTTGCTTACAGTTGAATGTTTGTGTTCCTTTCACTTCTTTACTAAGATTTTGGTCTGTACATGATATTCCCCGTAGCATGTTTCCTCTTCCCATCTTTAACTGCTAGTTTCTGTCATTATTATTTGATGTATATGGTATACCTAGCCTCGTCACTACTTTGCCGAGGTTAGGCTAGTCACTTAACAGCACATGGGGTCAGTTGTGTTGTTACTACACTCTGCAATATGTGCACATCCCGGTGTTGCAGCGTTTGGACCACAGTGAGGTTGCTTCTTTTTTCATCAGGCGACCCGAAGTAGTCCTGCAGGTATCCTCAGGTCTTGGCGTCTCCTTCTATCTTTCCATACTGTTTCTTTAATGTATTTCAGAAACAACTTTGTATTTATCTTTCAGACCCCTATTGTAGTATCCCTAGACCGTCTGTGAGATTGTGACACCAGTTCTGGGTAGCTTTTGTCATGGATTTACATCGATATTATTTTAAATTGTTACATTTCATTCCCCCGCTTTATTATTTTTGTTGTTTATAAAATGTTAAGTCACAATTGTTAAGGGATTGTAAGTGAAAAGGGTTAAATAATTGGAATAATTGGATTGTCTAGCTTTTACTAGTAGGCACCATCACGACTCACGAGGGTGGGAAATCCGGATCGTGACAAGTTGGTATCAGAGCTCTAGGTTACTTAGGTCTCACAATTCATGGACAAGCTTAGTAGAGTCTGAGGGATCGGTACGGAGATGTCTGTTTTTATTCCTCAGAGGCTACAGAGTTAGGAAAAACTTCAGATCTATTCTTTCTTGTCATGCAACTTGATTTCTGAATACTAATTAAATTTCCACTCTATTCTTTCGCAGATGGTGAGAACACGTACCGCTTCATTAGCCGACTAGCAGCCCGAGCCCCTAGTAGCAGCTCCTACAAAGAGCAGAGGTCGAGGCAATGCTAGGGCCCAAGGCAGAGGCAGGCTCAGCCCAGAGCTCGAGCAGCAGCACCAGCAGCAGAGCCTCAGGTTAAGTTTGACGATGAGGTTCCAGCCCAGACAGTTCCAGTAGGACCAGCTCAGGTCCCAGAGGGGCTCATCGCCACCCTAGGACTTCAGGATGCTCTAGTCCATGTAGTGGGACTTATGGAGAGTGTTGCCCATGCAGGCTTGCTTCCTATAGCACCAGCAGTCTCTCAGGCTGGAGGAGGAGCCCAGACTCCTACTACCCGTACTCCGGAGCAGATGGTTCCCCAGTTTCAGACTCTAGTAGCCCAACTAGTTGGGGTAGTTCAGCCTGGTGTTGTAGCACAGACCGGAGAGGGGCCAGATATGTCTGTTGATGCCTTATGGAGATTAGACAGCTTCACCAAGCTTTTCACTACTACTTTTGGTGGTACTTCTTCTGAGGATCCCCAGGATTATTTGGACAGCTGTCATGAGGTTCTACAGAACATGGGGATAGTGGAGACCAATGGGATCGACTTTGCTGCTTTTCGTTTGCCCGGATCCGCCAAGACTCGGTGGAGAGATTATTGTTTGGCTAGACCAGTTGGGTCACCGGCTTTGACTTGGGATCAGTTTTCTCAGCTATTTCTGGAGAAGTTTCTTCCTATCACTCAGAGGGAGAACTATCCGAGGCAGTTTGAGCGCCTCCAATAGGGTTCTATGACTGTGACTCAGTACGAGACCAGATTCCTTGACTTGGCCCGTCATGCTCTTCTTATACTTCCCACTGAGAGAGAGTGTGTGAGGAGGTTCATTGAAGGACTCATTCAGCCTATTCGATTGAAGATGGCTAAGGAGAGGGGGAGCGAGATTTCTTTCCAGGATGCGGCCAATGTGGCCAGGAGAGTTGAGATGTTTCTATCACAAGGTAGTGGTCAGGGATCTGACAAGAGGCCTCGTCACTCGGGAAGGTTCAGTGGTGCCTCATTTGGAGGCAGGGATTCTTTTGGTAGGGGTCGTCCTTCCAGGCCATTTCATTCAGCACATCAGGCTTTTCACGGTGTTCCAGGTGGCTGTGGTTCTCATATGCAGTATTCAGATTAGTTTCTCTACGGTGCATCGCCAGCTCCTATCAGTGCACCTCTTCTCCAGAGTTTTCAGAGTGGTTATTCAGGCCGTCAGGGTCAGCAACCGAGGGTTTGTTATACTTGCAGTGATATGAGGCATATTGCTAGATTTTTCCCTCGAGCATAGAGAAACTCTCAACATTAGGGTTCCCGTGCCATAGTTTAGGCACCAAGTGTTCCACCGCATGCTAAACCAGCTAGAGGTGGAGGTAGATATGCTAGAGGTGGAGGTAGAGGATTTAGAGGTGGTGGTCAGGCCATTAGAGGTGGAGGCCAGCCAGCAAGAGGTCGTCCCAGAGGTGTAGTTCAGAGTGGTGGGGCCTAACCCCGATGTTATGCTCTTCCAGCCAGGCCTGAGGCTGAGGCCTCCGATGCAGTTATCACAGGTACTGTTCTTGTTTGTAATAGAGATGATTCAGTTCTATTTGATCCAGGGTCTACATACTCCTATGTTTCATCTTATTTTGCACCGTATCTGATCATGCCTAGTGATTCTCTAAGTGCTCTTGTGTATGTGTCTACACCTGTGGGTGATTCTATTGAGGTAGATCATGTCCATCGTTCATGTATAGTTGTGATTGGGGGTCTTGATACCCAAGTAGATCTGTTACTTTTGGATATGGTTGATTTTGATGTCATACTATGGATGGACTGGTTATCACCTTACCACGCTATCTTGGACTGTCATGCCAAGACTGTGACCTTAGCCTTGCCGAGTTTACCTCATTTAGAGTGGAGAGGGACTCCTGGTCATTCTACCCGTAAGATTATCTCATTATTTTTGCATTGATTTGCCTTGGTATGTCACCCGATAGGGATATTGATTTTTGCATTGATTTGGCTTCGGGCATATAACCCATTTCTATCCCGCCCTATCGTATGGCCCCGCCTAAGTTGAAAGAATTGAAGGAGCATTGCAAGACTTGCTTGATAAAGGATTTATTAGACCTAGTGTCTCGCCTTGGGTGCGCCGGTGTTGTTTGTTAAGAAGAAGGACGGATCGATGAGGATGTGTATAGATTACCGATAGTTGAACAAGGTTACAATCAAGAACAAGTATACATTACCAGGGATTGATCATTTGTTTGATCAGCTTCAGGGTGCCAAGGTATTTTCGAAGATTGACTTGAGATCTAGCTACTGTCGGTTGAGGATTAGGGCATCCGATGTCCCTAAGACAGCTTTTCGCACTCGGTACGGCCATTATGATTTCTTGGTGATGTCATTCGGGTTGACAAATGCCCCAGCAACTTTTATAGATTTGATTAACCGAGTGTTCAAGCCTTACTTGGATTCGTTCGTGATAGTCTTCATTGATGATATTTTGATCTATTCCCGCAACCGGGAAGAGCATAAGCAGTATCTGAGAGTGGTTCTTCAGACTTTGAGAGATACTCAACTGTATGTTAAGTTTTCGAAGTGTTAGTTCTAGTTGAGTTTAGTTGCATTCTTGGGTCACGTTGCTTCAGCGGAGCGTATTTAGGTGGATCTAAAGAAGATAGAGGTAGTCAAGAACTGGCCTAGTCCCTCTTCAGCTACAGAGATGTGGAGTTTCTTGGGTTTGGCAGGCTATTATCGTTGGTTTGTGGAAGGGTTTTCATCTATTGCATACCCAATGACCAGGTTGACCCAGAAGGGTTCCTAGTTCAGGTGGTCGGACGAGTGTAAGGCGAGATTTCAGAAGCTCAAGACAGTTTTGACTACGGCATCGGTGTTGGTTTTGCCCACAGGTTCAGGGCTATATACAGTTTATGTGATGCATCTCATATTGGACTTGGTGCGGTGTTGATGCAGGATGGCAAGGTCATTGCATATGCTTCGCGACAATTGAAGATTCATGAGAAGAATTATCTAGTTCATGATTTGGAGTTAGAAGCCATTGTTCACGCTTTGAAGATTTGGAGACATTATCTGTATGGCGTGTCATGCGATGTGTTCACGGATCATAAGAGTCTACAGTATTTGGTCAAATGGAAGGAGGTAAATTTGAGGCAAAGAAGGTGGTTGTAGTTATTGAAAGACTATGATATCACCATATTATATCATCCCGGAAAGGCCAATGTAGCGGTCGAAGCATTGAGTAGAAAGTAAGCCAGTATGGGCAGTCTTGCGTATATTCCGGTCGGTGAGAGACCACTCGATTTGGATGTTCAGGATTTGGCCACTAACTTCGTGAGATGGATGTTTCTGAGCACAGTCGTGTGTTAGCTTGTACAGTCACTCATTCTTCATTATTTGAGTGTATCCGAGACCGGCAGTACTATGATCCTCATTTGTGTGTCCTTAGGGACACGGTGCAGTACGGAGGTGCCAAGTAGGTTACAGTGGGAGATAATGGAGCTTTGAGGATGCAGTATCGTATCTATGTGCCTAATGTGGATGGACTTCGAGAGTTGATTCCCGGTACTCTATTCATCCGGGCACTGTTAAGATGTATCAGGACTTACGGAAGCATTATTGGTGGAGGAGGATGAAGAAGGATATTGTTGCATATGTGGCTCGGTGTTTAAATTGTCAGCAGTTAAAGTATGAACATCAGAGACCTGGTGGTTTGTTCCAGAAGATTGAGATTTCTAAGTGGAAGTGGGAGCCTATCACTATGGAATTCGTTGTTGGACTCCCACGGACTCAGAGGAAGTTCGATGTAATGTGGGTTATTGTTGATAGGTTGACCAAGTCAGCATATTTCAATTCTATGGCAATTTTCTATTCTTTTGAGAAGTTTGTCGAGATCTATATCCGGGAGATTGTTCGTCTTCATGGTGTGCCCGTGTTTATCATTTTTGACCGAGGTACGCAGTTTACCAAATATTTCTGGAGGGCAGTTCAATGTGAGCTGGGCACACGGGTCGAGTTGAGCACAGCATTTCACCCTCAGACGGAAGGGCAGTCTGAGCGTACTATTCAGATTTTGGGAAGCGATTCATCGCGTTCACGAGGTAAGCTCCGCGTTCGCATAGAGGATATTGGCCAGCTAGGTCTTGAGGTGTTTTGTTCATTGCATTCATGGCTGAGGGAGCGCGTTTGCGAAGGGCCATGCTTAGGAGTCATCACGTGTGCGATGGGCATGTCGCGTTCGCGTAGAGGATTTTTGGTCAAAGTCATGTTTGTGCTTCGCAAACGCGAGGAGTTTACCGCGTTCGCGAAGAAGGAATTAAGGCCTGTGCAGAATGCTTAAATACTCCTCTTGTCCGCGATGTTGGGGTTTATTTCTTCCAATGTTGGTCGTTTTTGGAGCTTTTTGAAGGGGATTGAAGAGTCATTCAAGGGGAATCATTTGGAGGTAAGATTCTTGGACTTAAAACTCGATTCTAATGTGAATTCCACCTAAATAATCATGGAAATTAAACCAAAAATTGAAGAACTAGGGCTTGAAAACTTAGACCTTTGATTGAGGATTTGAAGGACCATTTGAGGTCGGATTTCAGAACTTTTGATATGTATGAACTCGTGGGGAGATAAGGAACCTATTGATGTAAAAATTATCAAATTCTGAGACGTGGGCCCAGGGGTCGAGTTTTGGTAATTTCGGGATTTGTGTCGTATTTTTATTATTTTCGCTTGGGCTTCGTTCCCTTTGTATATCTTGACCCTTCAGGGATTTTTATTGATATTTTCTCACTGTTTTGACTTTATACTTGAACTCAATCATGATATATTTCACTGTTTTCATACTCAGCCATGTTTACTATGTTTTAAATACTTAAATAATCTTTTAAATGATAATTGGGCTGAGAATCACTGTTTTACTGTTGATCGAGGGGCTTGTGAGGATTTTTGACTAAGTAAGGCCGAGGGCCTATGTTGTGAGGAAACATTTGATAATAATTATGAGGTCGAGGGCCTGAGATATCTACGTCATGAGGTGGCTTGATTGATATAAGGCCGAGGGCCTAGTGATGATGCCACGAGATGGCTTGATATTGCGCTTGGGCCGTAAAGGGCCCATCTAGGAGTTTGTACACCCCCAGTGAGCGTGGGTACCCATTGTGATCTGAGATTGAGCCCGAGGGGCTGGTATTGGTCTGAGATGTTGCCCGAGGGGTGGATTTGTTAATACTGTGCCCGAGGGGCGAACCTTTATGTATTTATCTTTTTCTTAATTTACTGTCAATTACCATGCTTAATTGTTGAAAAAGACTTTTCATGAAGTTAAATTTGAGTTAAAGGATTTTTTTACCTATATTTCGCTGGTTTACTATTTTAATGGTTTTACTGCTTCATTATAGCATGCTTTTGTGCCTTACGTGATTTCCTGTTTTTAGTCTTTATTTATGATTATTACTCACTGAGTTGGAGTACTCACTTTACTCCATGCACCCTGTGTGCAGATTCAGGCATATCTGGTCCCGCTCTTGAGTGTTGGTCTTTTCCGGCTCAGGCGGATTCGAGGAGTCTCTACGTAGCTGTTGGCGTTTGCAGCCCAGAGCTCTTCCCTATCTTACTTCTTCATGTTCTTAGTTTCTGTATTAAACTCTGTAGTTTGATTTGGAGTATTCCGGATTGTTTATATGCTCATGACTAGTGACACCCCGGTATCGGGTTGTGTTGGGTTATTTTCTGCGAGTTATGCTATTATCTATTAACTTTGGATTATCTTATCATGCTTTATATTTATTTCTTATGGTTTAACTGTTAATAATTGGATATGGGAAGTGTCGGCTGGCCTTGTCTTCATGAGAGGCGCAATTACGACCGGGTTTGGGTTTAGGGTCGTGACAAGTTGATATCAGAGCCTAGGTTACATAGGTCTCATGAGTCATGAGCAGGTTTAGTTGAGTCTCGCGGATTGATACGGAGACATCTGTATTTATCCTCGAGAGGCTGCAGAACCTTTAGGAAAAACTTCATATTCTTGAAATTCTTGTCGTGCGAAATTGTTGATCCGAGTACTAAACTTCTGTTATTCTATTCTTTCACAGATGGTGAGGACACGCACTACCGGTTAGGATGGATAACCACCAGTACCACCAGCTGTGGCCACTAGAGGCTGAGGACGCGGTCGTGGTCGTGGTCGTGGTAGGGCAAAGCAGCTAAGGTAGCACCTGGAGATCCACTAGTTACCCCAGTTCAGGATCAGGTCCTAGTTATGATTGCTCCAGTAGCACTAGCTCAGGCACCAGCTGTGCCCATTGTGATTTCGGGTCTTTATGAGGCCTTGGCTCAGATCTTATCAGTTTGCACTGGCCTAGCTCAAGCGGTTTCAGCTACTACAACTGCAACTACTTCTCAGGCCGGGGGAGGCAATCAGACTCCCGCCGCTCGCACACCTGAGCAGGTCGTGCAGGGACTTCAGACATCGGGGGCACATCTAGCCCAGCCAGAGGACGAGCAACATAGGTTGGAGAGGTTTGGTAGACTTCAGCCTCCGACCTTCAGTGGTGCAGAGGGCGTGGATGCCCAGGGCTTCTTGGATAAGTGTTAGAGGATGCTTCGTACAGCGGGTATTTTGGAGACCAGTGGGGTCGCTTTCTCTACTTATTAGTTTTTGGGAGCTGCTTTCACTTGGTGGAAGGCTTTTGAGAGGCGTAGGCCTATTGGTGCAACACCTCTTACCTGGCAGCAGTTCTCCGTTCTCTTTTTGGAGAAGTATGTGCCGCAGTCCCGCAAAGAGGAGCTGCGTAGGGAGTTTGAGTGGTTGCGTTAGGGAGAGATGACTGGGATGCAGTATGAGATGAGGTTCTCCGAGTTAGCTCGTCATGCTATTTGGATGGTTCCGACAGATAGAGAGAGGATTAGGAGGTTTGTTGATGGCCTCACTTATCAGCTTCGTATTCTCATAACCAGGGAGAGGGTGATTGGTGCTACCTTTGAGGAGGTTGTAGACATTGCTCGGGAGATTGAGTCTATTCATCGCCACGAGGATCTGGTAGTTACAGTGGTACTCCTTCGAGAGGTCAGTTTCAGCACGGCAGAGGTCGTTCATTCAGGCATGCTCAGCCAGCTCGCCCAGGTGTCGCGCCCCCTTTTTCTCCCGAAATCGGGCTTGTGACATTTAGGAGGACAACTCGTTCCCTTTTGGGAATTGGGTTTTGGAACTTGAAGAGTCGCCACCTAATGATTAAGTACATTAGGACACTAAGAAGGGTTTGAGTTTGAAGCACCAGAGTTTGGGTAAGGGCAAAAAATTATCTCGAGGGAAAGGTGTTAGGCACCCCTCAAGATCCACTAGTGTGGTTCCCGGCATGTTACAATTGTGACTTCACATAATCAAGTAAGCAATTAAGGGCCTCAAATAAAAGGGAATTTTCACATCTTATTGCAAGCAAATTGAAAGTTTGGAGAGAATAAGGAAAACAAAAATAGTTCGATAATAAAACAAGTTAAAAGAAAAAGGGGTCCTAGGTTTACAAACAATATGGATCACATCAATGCAATACCCAGCAATTGCTCCTCAGAATAGAGGTTACATGTGGTATTAGCGCACCGGTCATCATATCCATATCTACCCTTCCCACCCCGTTAAGGTAGTAAAGCGCATAGTGGTGTCGTTACTTATTGCATGCTGGTACCCGCCCAATCCTATCAGCCCCGGAGGCATTTGGGACTACTAGTCCTAAAGGGAAGGGAGATTTGGTTTTCAGAGTTTTAAAAGGACAAAATTCTAGGGCGACAATCAAAACATACAAGGCAGGTATGGGGATAACACATAACAGTTTAAAGGGCTCAAACAAGCCTCCTCATTTAAAGACATACCATTTAGCATGTCTTGCATGTACTGGTTATGGTCTGAAATCAAATTAAAGCATGTGATAGGCTGATTCATCACATATTTCTCAGATGAGGAGTTCGAATTAGCCTTCCCTGAATGTAATTTGTCAAAGAGTGATGCAATTAATTAATTACCTAATGTTTTGCCTAAGTGAGACCTATAGGCATGATATCTAACAGTGCTTGCTCTGATTTTAAAGAAAACTTACTGATTATAGAGAAAATGAAAGTTCCGCAGATTTTAGATAACATTGCAACTGATTTTAAACTTGCAGATGACATAAGCGAATCAGATTCAAAGGTTACTCTTATAGGCATGATTTCTAGGCGTTGTTGGTTTTAAAAATGATTATGAAAGTGCAGGCGTCCTATAGACATGGTATCTAGAATGCAATTGATTATTATTTAACCTATGACTGTTTGCCTAATGATAGATGTAGAATGCAGAATCCTATAAATAGGTTATCTATATGATACGCGGAAGTGAAGAAAACGTATAGACATGACCTCTATATATGCAGAAGTGCGGAAAACCTATAGGCATAATTTATATATGAAATGCATAAGTGCAGAATCCTATACTTAGGATTTCAATATGAAATATAGAAGTGCAGAATCCTATAGTCAGGATCTCTATATGAAATGCAAAAGTAAAAAAACCGGTTGTGATTGAAGGAATAAATACCTAAGATCATGATGTCTACCTGTATGCATACATAAGTGACCCTCCCCTTTTCACTAGAACCTCATAAATTATTACAACATAGTACATGTCGCACCTCCTTTTTCCGCGCCCGCGGGGCGCGTGGGGAGTTTTCTCCAATTTAAGGACAGTCGAAACGGGATTTATTTAATTGTTTCAGAGTCGCCACCTGGGAATTTTAAGGCGTCCCAGGTCACCAATTTTTAATCCCTGAATCGAGGAGAATATGACTCTGTTTATTATTCTGCGAACCAGAAATCCTGAGTAAGGAATTCTGTTAATCCGGAAGAAGGTATTAGGCATTTCCGAATTCCGTGGTTCTAGCACGGTCGCTCAACTGTTTTGATTATTGGCTTAATTATCTTGATTCTTACTAAATATGTTCTTATTGCATGATTTTTACTACCGCTTTTACTTATTGTTTACAATTATATAAACGAATTACGCGTACGTATATTCGCATTATATACCTTTCATAATTATGGGGATCATGTCACGCATACGTGTGCACAATATAATTGATCATATTATATCCTTTATGTTCGTGATTTAAAATAGAATTAAAAATGTTATCACCCTCATATTTAAACAGTGAACTGCACATCCCGGGTTAATTTATTTTAATATTTTTTGGAGAAATCCTTTTCTTAAATATTCGCTCGAAATTGTGCGTACGCATAATCCGAATTTGTTTTTTTTTTTAAAAAAAATATATAATCAGGGTACGCAAACGCATCCCTAATCGCGCAAAATATTTGTAATGGTATTATGGATTTTCCACAAATTGTTTATTATATTCATACATTTTTTATGTGAAAATCATGAGAACTCCCATTTTAGAGGCCCTTAAATTCTTTTAAAAGAATTCAAAATCTATTAAATGTTGCCCGTCGATTATAATTCCAAATATGAATCATATTCTTTTGAGCCATTCAATTTTTAGGAGTAAAATAAACAAAGTATGATTAAGAATACCACTTTCTCGTAAATACAATATATATATATATATATGTATATACCCAAAAATATATATATATATGTATATGTATATACCCAAAAATGAATTACTAAAAA
The DNA here is from genome assembly GCF_000393655.2 of Nicotiana sylvestris. Classification (NCBI taxonomy): domain Eukaryota; kingdom Viridiplantae; phylum Streptophyta; class Magnoliopsida; order Solanales; family Solanaceae; genus Nicotiana; species Nicotiana sylvestris. The sequence goes on along the minus strand of NC_091061.1, from coordinate 161,496,687 downwards.
AAATGTTTTATAAGGGGAAGAGATATTTTTGAAGAATTTTTCATTATTTATTTAGTGCAAATTCTATCTCTACTTACCATTAATATAAAGTGTTGCAATTTATACATGTACAGCTCGCTTCATTCTCATATACTTGCTTTTAATCTAATATGCCTAATTATTTTGATTGATTGCTATTGATTGAATTCAAGATATACTTAATCAAACCAATTTTTTGTTCTTAATCTATGTGAATTATTGCTAAACACCAACTTTCGCATTGTATAAATTCCTAAGCCATTTGTTATAAAGAAAGAGAACAAGTCTACCTGTTAACTTAATAAAATGATATTGCATACAACATTATTTGTCATATTTTGACATTGTGAACATAGCGGATTTTACTAATGCATCTTTCAACTATTGATTATAAACATAGCCATTGTTATGCCAAAATATAGAGTAAATTGCAACCAATATCATCTAGCTTTAAACAACAACTAACTTAACTAATAAAATAAACTGATAACGTATTCTTCCTTGATATTTCCATATTATGCTATACCTAACTAACAATACCATAAAGTTTAAATAATGGCTAACTTTCTGCCATGTTCTCTATTTTGACAATTCAAATATAACTATACTAATGAGATTTCGAAATGGACAACATTATTACAAACTTTTATACGAATTTCAAAACAAGACAATTAACTTATAGCCATCGTATTGAATTCACTACTAGTTAACCAACACGAAATAAAACTGAAATTTAAACTACAGGACTTAGATGAGTAGAAAGCAGAATTATAACTCCAAAACTTCATTTATTTGCCGTGTTGAAGCTTTTCACAACATGATTTTAAAAGGTATGTACCTGGAAATTGAGGTAGAAGGAGTAAATTTCAGCAGTAATAGCAACAACAAAGTCAGCAGAATATATCAGCGTTCAGCAGATTTGAACAATAATAGGATCCGAGGAGCCCAGATGCACAGTAATAGGATTTTTGGGAAAACTTTCAGATTTAATCCAAGTAATATCAAACAAACAGACCCGGACATATCCAAAGAAAAGTATGTTTCTTATTTTCTTTTCTGTTTCTATATCTGTTTCAAATTGTGCGTATAGGTGTGTATTCTCATTTTTTCTGTTTCTTTTCTGTTCTCTTCCTCTTTTTTCAGATTTCTATTTCTGATTTTTCTCAATGTATCTCTCTCTATTTTCAGATTTCTCTCTAATGCCTTCAAAAATTAGATCTCAACTTGTCTTTCTTTTCAAACTCCCTCTCTAAAATCTGCTCAAGTCTGCCCCTTAAATTAGTCCAGCTCCCTGTATTTATACAGGGCTGGTCCTATACTCTTTTAGTGCTGGATGGACCCTTTTCTCCTTTAAAAACTAAGAAAGTTCCATTACCACTACTTTTGCATACTTTAAATCCTATTGAGTGCTATTATCCTGTTTTTCAGCAGCCCATTATCCCTTGTTCCCCATTAGTATCTTAAATTATAGCCATTAACATCCCACTTTCAGTCCACTTATTCTATCACATTACCCTCACTATTCTGTCCCAAAAAATGTCCCAGATTTCCTACTGTTATTACTGCCTTAAATTCAGAATCTAACAATACAGATTTTAAAATCTGTTTAAGCAGCTATAACCAATCCTAAAGTTTTTGGACTGAATCCTAACTAAGGATGTAATTTTCTAACACAATTACATCTAATCAACATTTGTAAAATCACACTGAATTCAGAACTAACATCATAACAACATATCAATGAAATCATTATAACAATTCAGACTGGACTTAAACATTGAATCAAGATCAAACATACACAGGAGCATTGTCAATATGCTGACAATGCCCTGTTCAGAAAACAATATATACACATCATACATTTGAATTTACTGATTTGCAAACAAACATGATTTAATTGAAGAGTATTAATCAGTTGACTATTTACAACATTTGTCCATAATCAGTCTAAAACAATAGAAGCAGACTGTTTCAATCAGCATTATCATAAATGAGAATTCATAATATAACTAATCGACGAACTTAATCGAGTCGATTACTTACATTGTAAATAATCACAACCAACAGAAACAATTTACATTTAGAATCAAGTAGACGGGTAGGAGACAGTATAACAGAATGAACTAGAAAATTATAAAAATTTAAACAAACTAATGAAACGAACATAGAATACACATAAGAAACAGAAAATTACCTCCGAACCTTCAAATTCAACCGGACTCAACTCAACTTGGATTTGGACTTTGTTTGAAATCAAACAGACCTTAGTCGAAGTATTTTCTACTGAAAATACTTTGACTAAGGTAGATTAAACCTCAATCTTTCGTCTGAAGTGAAAAAGATGCCAAGGTTGGAAAATTTAGGGTTTCAGAAGGTTCGATTTTGGGTTTAACCATTTCTGGTTAGATTCGAGGGGAACCAACAATAACACGAGGGTGAAGGTAGCCTAGGGGTCATTTGGTGTCAGTTTAGAATTGATCTGAGTTTGTTCTTGTTTGGTCCGAATCTTCAAAAGAAGATTCGAGAAGCTCGGAACTGATTCGAGCCAAGCAAACATCAGATCCATAACAAGGCATGTTAGGGGGTACTATGGTGTCAACTAGGGGTTGTTTGGTTTAGATCTAAACTCGGCTCGAATCTTCAAATGAAGATTCGAGAACCTTCAAGAAGATTCGAGCCAAGTGGCTAGCATATCTGGATAGAGGATGTTCAGGGGATTCTAGGGTGTTATTTTGGTGACCGGCGGCATTGATGCCGCCGGGTTTCAAGCGGTGGGATCCTAGGGCGGCTAGGGTTAGGGGTGAGTTTTGGAAGGGACGATGAACATGGAAGGAGGGGGGGTGTTTGGCTAGGGGGCCGGGGTAGGAGTTTGGTCCTTATATAGGGGTGGGGTGGATTAATCTTGACCGTTGGATCAATGAGAATAGATGGCCAGGATTAATTCACTTAGCCAAACGGTGTCATTTGGTTTAAGCTGGGGGGACGGGTTGGACCGGGTATCGGATCGGGTAAGGATTGTGGGTTAAGGTTCGTGGGATCTCAGCCGTTGGCTGGCTTTGATCCAATGGTCCCTGATAAACTACGACCAAACGATGTCGTTTTGACTCGTTTGAATTGGACCGGTACCTGGGTTGCCTGGATTGGGCTGAGGGGGGTAATTTAGTTTTGGGCCTGGATTTTAATCCAGGTCCGATTCTATTTCTACAATTTATTTTATTTTATTTTATTTTATTATTTATCATAAAAAAATCCTAATAAAATTATAAAACAATTTTAACCTTACACAAAAATATTAATTACTTTATAACAACTATTTAACACATAGTCAAAACATTAATCACACATTAACATATTTAAAAATAAAACGAATGCATATTTTTTGTGATTTTATTTAAATTATCTTTCAAATACATAATTAAATCCTATATGCATGCAACATGTATTTTATTTTAATTTTCATTTTATTATGACAAAGTAAACATTTACGGACATAAAACAAATATTTAACACCACGCAAATTCAAAAATTACACAGTAAAAGAAATTTATTTTATTTTTTGATTTATTTTGGAGTAGTTTTCGTAAGGCAAAAATCACGTGCTGCCCCTCGTTGTGCGGAAACTCGAAGAGTTTTTGTGCAAAGATAAAGTGAGCGGATACGAGCGATTTTTGCCCATTCAAATATTCCGTGGGAAGCAGTTTCTGAAAGATTTGACCGAACCTCTGCTTCAAAGGTTTCCTACATATCCTTGGCTATAAAGGAATCAGGTCAATGTAGTTCGGGAAGTTTTGGGTAGCTGGGACTACCGTGGGACTGTGATGTTACTGCTTGCTTCGTGCTGTTTTTACTGCTTGCTGACCTCCTTATTACACCTTACTTCAAAGGAAATACAAAAAAGCTAAACTAGACTATGGTACATGAATTATAAAAATCTTATCTAGATCATGCCCTTGCGTTTCTTGTTGTCTTGATATCTTGGTGACTCTTGGGCATTTGGCTTATTCCGTATTCCTTTTCATTGTGTCCCGTATTTTCTTTTGGGACTCTTGTTGTTTCTTGCTGGGGATTTTGTTGGACTCCTCTGCTTTATTGATTCTAAATGTGCTCCTTTATCATATGAGCGGGCTTTTGATTTCAAAACTTCAATTGCATTCCCTCGTTCTCCAGGTGGGTGCCTTGACTGCTTCTTTTCTTTCTTCATCCTCGTTCTCCAGGTGGACGCCTGACTTCTTTTTAACTTCTTCATCCTCATTCTCCAGGTGGACGCCTGACTTCTTTTTAATTCTCATCCTCATTCTCCAGGTGGACGCCTGACTTCTTTAATTCTCATCCTCATTCTCCAGGTGGAAGCCTGACTTCTTTAATTCTTCATCCTCATTCTCCAGGTGGACGCCTGACTTCTTCTTTTCTCATCCTCATTCTCCAGGTGGACGCCTGACTTCTTTAATTCTCATCCTCATTTTCCAGGTGGACGCCTGATTTCTTCAATTCTTCATCCTCATTCTTCAGGTAGATGTCTGACTTCTTTAATTCTTATCCTTGTTCTCCAGGTGGACGCCTGACTTCTTTAATTCTTCATCCTTATTCTCCAGGTGGACGCCTGACTTCTTTAATTCTTATCCTCATTCTCTAGGTGGACGCCTGACTTCTTTAATTCTTATCCTCATTCTCCAGGTGGACGCCTGACTTCTTTAATTCTTATCCTCATTCTCCAGGTGGACGCCTGACTTCTTTAATTCTTATCCTCATTCTCCAGGTGGACGCCTGACTTCTTTAATTCTTCATCCTCATTCTCCAGGTGGACGCCTGACTTCTTCTTTTCTCATCCTCATTCTCCAGGTGGACGCCTGACTTCTTTAATTCTCATCCTCATTCTCCAGGTGGACGCCTGATTTCTTCAATTCTTCATCCTCATTCTCCAGGTGGACGCCTGACTTCTTTAATTCTCATCCTCATTCTCCAGGTGGACGCCTGACTTCTTTAATTCTCATCCTCATTCTCCAGGTGGACGCCTGACTTCTTTAATTCTTCATCCTCATTCTCCAGGTGGACGCCTGACTTCTTCTTTTCTCATCCTCATTCTCCAGGTGGACGCCTGACTTCTTTAATTCTCATCCTCATTCTCCAGGTGGACGCCTGACTTCTTTAATTCTTCATCCTCATTCTCCAGGTGGATACCTGACTTCTTTAATTCTTATCCTCGTTATCCAAGTGGACGCCTGACTTCTTTAATTCTTCATCCTCATTCTCCAGGTGGACGCCTGACTTCTTTAATTCTTATCCTCATTCTCCAGGTGGACGCCTGACTTCTTTAATTCTTATCCTCATTCTCCAGGTGGACGCCTGACTTCTTTAATTCTTCATCCTCATTCTCCAGGTGGACGCCTAACTTCTTCTTTTCTCATCCTCATTCTCCAGGTGGACGCCTGACTTCTTTAGTTCTCATCCTCATTTTCCAGGTGGACGTCTGATTTCTTCAATTCTTCATCCTCATTCTCCAAGTGGATACCTGACTTCTTTAATTCTTATCCTCGTTCTCCAAGTGGACGCCTGACTTCTTTAATTCTTCATCCTCATTCTCCAGGTGGACGCCTGACTTCTTTAATTCTTATCCTCATTCTCCAGGTGGACGCCTGACTTCTTTAATTCTTATCCTCATTCTCCAGGTGGACGCCTGACTTCTTTAATTCTTATCCTCATTCTCCAGGTGGACGCCTGACTTCTTTAATTCTTATCCTCATTCTCCAGGTGGACGCCTGACTTCTTTAATTCTTATCCTCATTCTCCAGGTGGACGCCTGACTTCTTTAATTCTTCATCCTCATTCTCCAGGTGGACGCCTGACTTCTTCTTTTCTCATCCTCATTCTCCAGGTGGACGCCTGACTTCTTTAATTCTTCATCCTCATTCTCCAGGTGGACGCCTGACTTCTTCTTTTCTCATCCTCATTCTCCAGGTGGACGCCTGACTTCTTTAATTCTCATTGATCCTTGACTATAGGATTCCCCTCTATATGTTTTCCTTCAAACCCTTTTAACCGTAATCATATGTCTTTCCTGACATTGTTGATCCACTTTTGATTTTACTTTTCTTCCTCCCATATCTTATTGTTTTTATCTCCCGCCTTTCATGGCCTTATTTTGTATCATGTAACATTGAATCTTGGTAGTATACCTTGACATCCCTTCTTATTTGTTTGGAATAAAACTTATCTCAAAGCTTTTAGAAAAGTAAGATTATTAGTGACGAAACACGCTGATTTCGACAATTATAGAATGAAAAGAAAAATCCGAATTTGGATGACTGTTTGGAAAAGGAATAAACTTATCTGATTGGAGTCACTGGCGCCAATGATCAGGGTATGCATTTTGGATTAATCAACCCAGTCTTTTAATCAATCTCCTTTCAATTGCCTCATTTTTTGGTTTTCCCCAAAATTTCCGTAATTCTAAGTCCTTTATTTTTCATTTTTGCAGACCTGTTGGATTTGCAGTATCTCAAAGAGTTTTCACCGATAAACCCTCCTCATTTGTTCATTTCTTACTTCTTTTTCGCCTTATGGTGCCTGCGAAGGTTTTCACCAATAAGACTCTCTCATTTTACTTTCTCTCAACTTCTATCGCCTTATGGTGCCCGTGTGGGTTTTCACTTATAAGACTCTCTCATTTTTACTTTCTTTTCTTGTTTGTACCAGAGTGTTATGAACCATCTTCATTTGTTCGACTCAGCATTTTTCTAAGATTGATCGAAAGGTCTTTTTGGTATGTGGTTGGAAATGGAAAGGTATCAAAAGCTAAACAGTTTTGGTATGGGTTTAAAATTACAACTCTTGGAATCTTTTCTTATTTCCAATACAATTCTTGCCCCAGTTTTCGTGATTGAGGTCGCTTGATGTTTCTTTTTGTGCACATTATGTATATTGTGCACCCTATGACCGAGCCGTGAGGCGCCTACGTATCTTTCTTTGAGGAATCAGGTCAAACGTAGTTCACTAGATAATAGTGATGATGATTTTTTTTTATTGATTCCAAGAGAGGGTAAGAAAGAAACAAATATGGCTCGAAGGGGAAACAAATGGTATAGTGTTTGGATAGCAGAATAAATTGCCTTTGTCATTCCAATCTTCGAAATAATACTAAATACAAACATTCAAAAAGTTATGCATAATATCTCTTTACCGCATCAGAATTGATTGCCATGTCTATGCATTTGCCTTCAATGTCTGTTAAGCATAGTGCACCATTTGATAATACTCTGGTCACAATGAATGGTCCTTGCCAATTCGGGGCAAATTTGCCTTTTGCCTCAACCTGATGTGGAAGAATACGTTTCAGCACATGCTGACCCACTTCAAACTTCCGTGGACGCACCTTTTTGTTGTATGCTCTTTCTATTCTGCTTTGATATAATTGACCATGGCATACTGTGGCCAATCGTTTTTCATCAATCAAGTTTAACTCTTCCAGACGGGTTTTGACCCATTCATCATCATCAATCTTTGCTTCAGCGATGATCCGAAGGGAAGGAATCTCAACTTCTGCAGGAATTACTGCTTCAGTGCCATATACCAACAAATAAGGAGTTGCTCCTACTGAAGTGCGCACAGTAGTGCGATATCCCAATAATGCAAATGGTAATTTTTCATGCCATTGTTTTGAACCTTCTACCATTTTCCGAAGTATCTTCTTTATGTTTTTGTTGGCTGCCTCTACTGCTCCATTCGCCTTGGGCCGATATGGGGTAGAGTTGCGATGTGTAATCCTTAAACTGTTGACATACTTCCTTCATTAAGTTGCTGTTAAGATTAGCACCGTTATCTGTGATGATCACCTTTGGGATTCCGAATCGACATATGATATTTGAGTGGACAAAATCGACCACAGCTTTCTTGGTCACTGATTTGAATGTCTTGGCCTCAACCCATTTGGTAAAATAATCAATAGCTACCAGAATGAACCTGTGCCCATTGGATGCTGCCGGCTCAATTGGTCCAATCACATCCATGCCCCAAGCAACGAAGGGCCATGGTGCCGACATTGTGTGCAATTCGGATGGTGGAGAATGAATCAAATCTCCGTGTATTTGGCATTGATGACACTTGCGCACAAAACTGATACAATCTCGCTCCATGGTAAGCCAATAGTAACCAGCTCGGAGGATTTTCTTTGCCAATACATATCCACTCATGTGGGGTCCGCAAACTCCTGAATGTACTTCAGACATGACAGCTGTAGCTTGTCTGGCATCTATGCATCTTAATAATCCAAGATCTGGTGTTCTTTTATACAAAACTCCTCCGCTTAAGAAGAATCCATTTGCCAATCGCCTAATGGTCCTCTTTTGATCTCCTGTGGCTTGTGCGGGATATATCCCCATCCTGATATACTCCTTGATGTCGTGGAACCATGGTTCACCATCAAATTCTTCTTCGACCATATTGCAATAAGCGTGCTGATCGTGGACTCGAATATGTAGTGGATCCACATAAGCTTTGTCTGGATGGTGCAACATTGATGCCAAAGTAGCCAATGCATCGGCAACCTCATTACGGATCCTCGGAATATGCCGGAATTCCACTGATTGAAACCGCTGACAAAGATCATGTAGACATTGTCGGTATGGTATGAGCTTCAAGTCTCGGGTTTCCCATTCTCCTTGAATTTGATGTACCAAAAGATCCGAATCTCCCATGACTAAGATTTCTCGGATACCCATGTCTGCGGCTAGCCTTAACCCCAAAATGCAAGCTTCATATTCAGCCATATTATTGGTGCAATAAAATCGCAATTGAGCCGTAACAGGATAGTGATGCTCTATTTCAGAAATGATTACAGCTCCTATCCCGACTCCTTTCATGTTAGCGGCTCCATCAAAGAAAAGTCTCCAGCCAGGTTTTTCAATTCGCTCCACCTCATCGATATGCATTGTTTCTTCATCAGGAAAATAGGTTTTCAACGGCTCGTATTCCTCATCGACCGGGTTTTCGGCTAAATGATCAGCCAGTGCTTGGGCTTTCATTGCAGTCCGAGTCACATAGATGATGTCAAATTCTGTGAGCAATATCTGCCACTTTGCAAGTCTTCCCGTTGGCATAGGCTTTTGAAAAATATATTTCAATGGATCCAGACGAGAAATGAGGTAAGTAGTGTAGGACGACAAATAGTGTTTCAACTTCTGAGCTACCCATGTTAGGGCGCAACATGTCTTTTCCAGATGAGTATACTTAACCTCATAGGTTGTGAATTTCTTGCTAAGGTAATAGATGGCCTGTTCTTTTCTGCCAGTGAGGTCATGTTGCCCAAATACACAACCAAATGAATTTTCCAAGACTGTCAAGTAAAGAATCAAAGGTCTTTCTGGCTCTGGCGGGACCAACACGGGTGGGTTTGACAAGTACCCTTTTATCTTATCGAACGCTTCTTGACACTCATCGGTCCATTTGACCGCAGCATCCTTTTTCAACAATTTGAAAATTGGCTCACAGGTTGTTGTGAGCTAAGCAATAAACCTGCTGATGTAATTTAACCTTCCCAACAAACTCATTACTTCAGTTTTGTTCTTTGGAGGTGGCAATTCTTGGATGGCTTTGATTTTTGATGGGTCTAGCTCGATGCCTCGCCGACTGACTATGAATCCCAGCAACTTTCCAGATGGAACTCCAAATGCGCATTTGGCAGGGTTAAGCTTGAGGTTGTACCTGCGAAGTCTTAAGAAGAACTTCCTCAAATCCCCAACGTGGTTGGCCTGATGCTTTGATTTTATGATCACATCGTCCACGTATACCTCAATCTCCTTGTGTATCATATCATGAAACACTGTGGTCATTGCTCTCATATAGGTTGCTCCGGCGTTCTTTAAACCGAATGGCATTACCCGGTAGCAATAAGTTCCCCATGGTGTGATGAATGCCGTCTTTTCTGCATCTTCTTCATCCATTAGAATTTGATGATACCCGGCATAACAATCCACGAAAGACCCTATATCATGCTTGGCACAATTGTCGATCAAAATATGGATATTGGGTAATGGGAAATTATCCTTTGGACTTGCTTTGTTGAGATTGCGATAGTCGACGCATACTCTAATTTTGCCGTCTTTCTTTGGTACAGGAACGATATTAGCCAACCAAACAGGATATCGAGTGACTCGAATGACCTTTGCTTCCAATTGTTTGGTGATTTCTTCCTTAATTCTCACACTTATATCAGGCTTGAATTTTCTCAGCCTTTGCTTGACAGGAGGCACCGTTGGATCGGTGGGCAATTTGTGAACCACTAAATCAGTGCTCAGGCCCGGCATGTCGTCATACGACCATGCAAAAACATCTTTGAATTCTATGAGTGCTTTAATTAACTCCTCTCGGATCTTTGGTTCCAGATGGACACTTATTTTAGTTTCTCGGATATTACTCGTGTCCCCTATATTGATGTCCTCGGTATCACTCAAGTTAGGTTTGATTTTTTCCTCAAAGTGAATTAACTCTTTACTAATCTCTTCAAAAACCTCATCTTCATCATATTCTGATTCATAATCACAATATATTTCTTGAATTAATATTTCGGAACCAGATTGATTTTTAAGACTGGGCTGATGATTCCTCATGCATGCCATATCACTAGAGCCAGTGTAAAAAGAACTGTACAGAAAAAGAAAAGAAAAGAAAAGAAAACTATCAGGAATGATAATAAAAAGGAAACTGCTTTTTATTGGATGATGAAAGATAACAAGGTTTGCACACTTCAAACAAACTGTAAGATAAGCATTGGGATTACAACCCTGAAGTAACCCAAACAAACTTGAAAGAAAATCAAAATAAACTACCAAGACTCCTTTCGAATGGGGAGAGGAGTGGATTTCCAATTATTAAGCTTTGTTTCTGGCCCAACGAATTGAACTTCTGCGTTGCTACACCCTTCTCTGCTTTCCAACATATTCACATCATTAAACAATTTCTCGAATCTTTCAATTAATTCCTCCTCAGGATTGACCCGGGATTTAGGAATTGTTGTTATCGGGCGGTTTTTAACGCCGATCTTGACAAAAGATTTTGACAGACGTGGGACTGGTTTTGGAAGAACCCATGCTTGGTGTTTCAACTTCCTGGCTTTTATCACGTCATTTACGGTGGGTATGAACCCCAAACCGAATGTTCCCCAGTTCTCAGGGAGAGATACTGGTTGTATAATTCCTTGCAAAGATAAGCCCAGACCTTTGCCGGGTATAAAACCATTCTTTAACATTTCATAAGCTACCATGACTGATGCAGAGGATATCTTTGGATTCGGAAGGTATTTCCCCTCTGGAATTTTCTCCACCGACACTGTGTCGGACACTTGGTATACCCATGGTCCCTGGTCATTTTCTGTTCCCTCGATTGGTACAATGGTACTGCTGCGAGCATTTAAACTTTCTTCCCCATGCACAACTATTTCTTGATGATCCCATTCAAACTTGACAACCTGATGTAGTGTTGACGGGACTGCTTTAGCAGCATGGATCCATGGTCGGCCCAACAACAAGTTGTAAGAGACAGTTATGTCCAACACTTGAAATTCCATTGTGAATTCAACTGGCCCTATTGTTAGTTCCAACACTATGTCGCCAAATGAATCTCTGCTTCCACCGTCAAACCCCCGTACGCAGATACTATTCTTCTGGATCCTCTCCTCTTTAATTTTTAATTTGCTTAAAGTGGAGAGAGGGCAGATATTTGCACTTGACCCGTTGTCAACCAATACCCGGGTTACTACGGAGTTTTCACATTTCACGGTGAGGTAAAGAGCTCTGTTGTGCTCAGTACCTTCCACAGGTAATTCATCATCAGCAAATGTAATTCTGTTTGTCTCAAAGATTCTGTTGGCTATTCTTCCTAAATGATTTACGGAGATCTTTTCAGGAACATGAGCCTCATTCAGGATTTTCATCAAAGCCAGACGGTGCTCCTCTGAATGAATCAGTAATGACAACAATGAAATTTGAGCGGGCGTCTTCTTTAATTGATCCACAACAGAATAATCATGGAGTTTCATTTTTCTTAAAAACTCTTCCGCCTCTTCTTCCGTCACAGCTCTCTTTATTGGTGTTGGATTGTTTTTAGTTTTTCTTAACTCTTCGGGCGTAAAACATCTTCCCGAACGAGTCAAGCCTTGCACCTCACACACTTCTTCCTTGACTTCTTTTCCTTTGTACATTACAGTCACCCGTTCGTAGTTCCATGGGATGGCTTTGTTGTTGATGACCGGCAGCTGGATTACAGGTGCGATAATAACCCGATCTGTACGGGCTCCTTCCACGAATACAATGGGTTTGTTAGCAACCCCTGGTACTATCACTTTCGGCCTTTCTTGTTTTGCGGCAACTTTGCTCGATGATCCCTCCTCGACTATCATAGATGGTTCATCACCATTTCTGTTCTGCTTAGGTACCGGCTTCTCCTCTGTTAACTGCTTATCTGGCTTGGCTTCATGAGACTTGATCATCATGACAGTTTGTGACGGCTTCTTTGTCTCCCCATCAGCTTGTATGATTTCTATCATATTAGCCTCTTGATGGGCTGGCATTGGATTTCTATTGATATTTGGGGCTTCGGGGGTTTGAACCTCGATTTTATTAGTATCAATCAGCTCTTGTATTGCATTTTTCAAATGCCAGCATTTCTCCGTGTCATGGCCTGGTGCACCGGAGCAATACTCACAGCTAATGGTGTAATCCAGATTCTTTGGAGGAGGATTGGGTAGCTTGGATTGTATTGGTCTCAGCATGTCCAGCTGTCTCAGCCTGTGGAACAGACTAGTGTAAGACTCTCCCAATGGAGTGTAAGTTTTCTTTTTCTGTTCTCTTTCCCCCCTGAACGCTGGCCTCGGCCTGAAACCTGGTCCGGGATAGGCTCGTGGGTAAGTACTTGGTATGACAGGAGCACGCCAATTGGCGTGAACAGGTGGCTGATTGTATGCTTGAGCATGGTTAATGGAGAAATGAGACTCCGAAGGGTGATAGTAGTGTTGGGATAAATCATGGTGGTAAGTTGATTGGCGAGGTCGTTGTTGATTATAGTAAGGCGGTGAACCTCTTGGTCCTGACCAAATTCCTGAATCAACTACTGCTGCCTCTTCCCTCTTCTTTCTTCCGATTCCTCCTACCCCGCCTTGAATAGCTTGAGTAGTCGCCTTAATTGCTGAATAGCTCATGATTTTATTTGTCTTGAGGCCTTCTTCCACCATACCTCCCATCTTCACTACTTCGTTGAATGATTTCCCAACCGCTGAAACCAAGTGGGCATAGTAAGTTGGTTCCAAGGCTTGGAGGAAGTAGTCTACCATTTCACTCTCCTTCATAGGAGGATCCACTCTTGCTGCCTGTTCTCTCCACCGAAAACCATACTCTCTGAAACTTTCATTGTGTTTCTTCTCAAATTTTGTCAAAGATAATCGATCTGGGATGATTTCCAGATTGTATTGGAAATGGTATGCGAATGCCTGTGCCAGGTCATCCCAGGTGTACCATCTCCCATGGTCCTGGCGTGTATACCACTCCAAAGCTGATCCGCTTAAACTTTGACTGAAGTAAGCCATCAATAATTCATCCTTTCCCCCAGCTCCTCGCATCTTGCTACAGAAACCCCTTAAGTGGGCTACTGGGTCGCCGTGCCCGTTGTATAGGTCAAATTTGGGCATCTTGAAGCCAACTGGTAATTGTACATTGGGGAATAAGCACAAATCTTTGTATGCTACACTGACTTGCCCACCTAATCCTCGCATGTCTCTGAACGATTGTTCTAGACTCTTGACCTTCCTGAACATCTCTTCTTGTTCAGCATTTTTGGCTGGCTTGTCAATTTCGGTTGGGAGATCAAAACGAGGAGCAGTTGAATGGATTTCGGAGGCTTTGAGGGTGGGCTCCGGGGGGTAATATTGGTTGTCCTGGGCCTGGAATGTAGGCTCACTAGGAGATTTGTGGAATGTAGCAGGGGGAGGTGCTACGAAAACAGGAGTCATAGGTGGAGGAAAATATGGAACTGGTTTCGGAGGTGGAGACTGCGGTGTCTGAGAGGTGGTGCCTCGGTAGTGCTGGTAAATGGGGAAATTTGGGGATAATTCAGTGGTAATATTATCCTGAGTTTGGGTCATTGATGGAGCAGGGTTATTTGGGTAAGATGGGGGTAACTGTCCTGTAGACCAGGCTTGGTACATCTCAGCCATTTGCTGCTTGAGTTTAAACATCTCTTCTTTCATTTTCCCGACATCCATCTCCTCTAGCTCCATACCTGTGTCAACATCTGGGATAGACATACTTTCGGGTATTGGTCCTTTTGATCTTGTGTGATAGTGATAATATGCCAGTATACTCTTTAGAGAAACTAACTGCTTGAATTCTGAAAATGAACAAACTTGTTAGTTTTGAGAGTTTAACACATATATAATCACACGTTGAGATGCAATGCTCCTAGACAAATAATCCCTTTCTATTATGCATTTGCTCGGCTGCTTGTGTCGTCCCAGCTTTCTTGAAATTTTTATTGTTATTCACTTTTATTTATTATATATATCTTTTATTGTGGTGGTCGAATCCTATAGAGATTGCCTACATATCATGCCCCCGCATGAATCAGACCTTGCGTAGTTCGGACTAAAGGCAATCACTTTTATTCATTATACAAAGATGGAATTACATTTGAAAACTTTAAGAAAATGATTTGAAACACACATACTTAAATAAAATACAAGATACAACTCTTAACATCTCACAACATTCCCCACTTTCCACTTTTGTCGTCAATTATTGGATTATCTGCTCAATGTGGGACTTGACCTGGATGGCCTCCCAGCGTACGATACATCCTTTCCAACTCCATTGCTAGATGACGAGCAAAAGTGGGTGCGTGCATGCTCTATAAACCTTTCATAATCCATTCCTTGGCAGTTTATGTAACTTTGAGAAGTGTAGACTGCCAGGTCGTGGATTTGTGCCCTGAAATCTTGGAGACGTTGGTCTTGGTTCTGCAATTGCTGTTGACGAGTGGTGGCTATATCTCTGACACGGTTTTCACGATCTAGAGCTGATTCTAATAGAGCTCAGAGTCTGGCCTGCTCTAATCTTGCTTGCGCTCTTTCCCTGTCGAGGTCTGCTTGTTGATGTTCTCTGTTGCATCTTCTTGCCTCTTCTAGTTGTGCACGAAGCTGGTCTTCTGATCGCATCCAATAGTCTTTTTCCTTCTTGAATTGTGCCTTGTCTTTTTCGGATTGCCTATCTTGGCGTTCCTTGTTAGATCTGGCTTCTTCGTTTAATTGTTGGATCCTTTCTTTTGCTTTGCTCAATGCCCTTTCGTTTTCCGCAAGAATGGAATCATAATCTTGCATTCTTTCAAAGAGATTGGCGATGGTTTTTTGATCCTTCCAGCTCCTCTTTGGCGTTTCAGAAACTCTTTTCATTTTTTGGAATCGAGCATGAAGATTTTCATTCTCACAAGCTAGACTCTTCTTCTCGCCTTCGGCTTCTTGTGCTTGCAAATCTTTCTCCAAACTGAGGCTTCTCAGATTTTCTTTTAGGGCATGGATAGTTGCTTTGTACCCTTTTTCCTTTTCTCCCCAGATCAACCGCTCTTGGATTTTATCATTGAAGTTTTGAACATGGGGTCTTTTTGTTGGCCTTCTTAGCTCAGGCTCTGGTACATCATCCACGCGAGACCGTTTTTCAAACCACCTTGCATATCCAGGATTTATCTCACCCTTTGTAGTGTCTGGGACTTGAGTATCACTTTTTAAGTATCGACATCCATTCCACATCTGCTGAAGTAGAGCCTCGGGAATAGTGGCTTCTGGGTGTAATTCGATTACTTGCATACTCAAATCTTCATCATCAGGAACTACTTGATATCTCCCTAATTGCCTTAGGACTCTTAGTGGCGCATACGGCTGAATGCTTCTCAATCCCAATAGTAGTAGATAACTATTTGAGGTTGACATGTGTATTACTTCCCTCATCGGGAGCCATCCCAAAGTCCATTCAATCTGATTTGCCGTTAAAGCCTTTAGATGAGATACCCATGCTTCTATCCCTTCTGGAGCCTGATAATTTTTTGTTCTTTCCTCATAGCTCTCGATGCAATTATCATTGTTTGACCCATACTGTATGATCTTGGGCTGTTGTTGGAGATGTTCCATCACCCACATTTGCAACAAAATTTTGCATCCTTCGAAGACTTTTGCTCCTGATTTACATAAAGTCAAAGCCCGATAAATATCTGATAGAATGATGGGGATAAGGGTGTGATTTTCTTTGGTGGTGAGGATTTGCACAACTTTCGCGGTGCGAATATCAATTGTTCGCTCTTTGTTTGGGAAGACCATGACTCCTAGAAAAGCCACCATGAAGGCAAAGCGACGGTGAATCTGCCAAGTGTCTTTGTTTTGCTTGTTGGTAAGGCCTTTCTCATGAATTTCGAACCCATCTGACTTTCCGAACCTTGAATACAAAAAGTTGAAGGAACAACATCCATTGATGACATTGTTTTTCCTGATTTGACTGCTGATGTTCAGAAGACCGAAGAATCGATGTACCGAAGGAGCCTTTGTGAATATCAAGCTTTGATTTCTTAGACTTCCGTCAAAACCAGCATATCCAGCTATCTCCTCTAATGTAGGAGTAAGCTCGAAGTCAGAGAAACGAAAGACATTGTGAACAGGGTCCCAAAAAGTTACTAACGCCGCAATCAGATCATCACGGGGTTTAACTTTCATAATGTCCGTGAGATTTCCCAAATGCTTGACGACCCATTTTTGACCATCTTCGCCTAAATCATACCACCACATTTGAAGCTGAAATAGAAATTCTTCTGTACTCGTGGATGAGGGGCTTTGTGTGGTGCTCATTTTGTATCTGAAATTTAATTTTAATAAAGTCAAAATTCATTTTGAAAATTTATACTAAAAAATCATTTTCGAAAATTTTTTATTTATTAAATACCTTTATTTCAAGATTTAAAACTATTTTTCTTTTTTTGAAATTTTTAAAACAACCCATTTTATTCCTCTCTTCTCACCATGATTTCATTTAAGCTGGTCAACAAGCATGTTCGAGGCAAATGAATGCACAAGTAGCAAGTAGGATGCATCATGATGGTCTTTTTATTTCGGGTTCACCTGTCCTAGACAGACCCAACCCCTGTGTTGAGTCTCCAAGGCCAAATGTACATGATGCAAATATACGTTCCTACTAGGGATCCGGTACATGGCTGAGTTATTCTAAGTGAAAAACCTGAGGTTGATTGTTCTAAACCTGGCTTACCCAAACGGACAGTTTGAGCCGAAGCGGGGGCAACGTACCGGGAGCACGAAAGTCTACCCGGCCTAGTTACTTGTCCCAACTTCGTCTTATTTGGTATGACTTTAACAGAAAGGTGGGCCACGCGCACGTGTGCACCATAAATTTAGAAGACTCGGAAAGAGGGAGGTTTCGTAGCAATTGTATATGGATAATTCAAATAATATTAAAGCAGTAAAAATTTCTTTTAGCATATTGACCATATATCATGTAAAAATCAGATAATAAATAAAGCCAATTATAACAGTTATTTTAAGCTTGAATTCTTAAACCCTGAACCAGTGGTTCTGGGTTTCACTTTTGTCCCCAGCAGAGTCGCCAGAGCTGTTGCACCTCCTTTTTCCGCACCCGCGGGGCGCGTGGGGAGTTTTCTCCAATTTAAGAACAGTCGAAACGGGATTTATTTAATTGTTTCAGAGTCGCCACCTGGGAATTTTAAGGCGTCCCAGGTCACCAATTTTTAATCCCTGAATCGAGGAGAATATGACTCTGTTTATTATTCTGCGAACCAGAAATCCTGAGTAAGGAATTCTGTTAATCCGGAAGAAGGTATTAGGCATTTCCGAATTCCGTGGTTCTAGCACGGTCGCTCAACTATTTTGATTATTGGCTTAATTATCTTGATTCTTACTAAATATGTTCTTATTGCATGATTTTTACTACCGCTTTTACTTATTGTTTACAATTATATAAACGAATTACGCGTACGTATATTCGCATTATATACCTTTCATAATTATGGGGATCATGTCACGCATACGTGTACACAATATAATTGATCATATTATATCCTTTATGTTCGTGATTTAAAATAGAATTAAAAATGTTATCACCCTCATATTTAAACAGTGAACTGCACATCCCGGGTTAATTTATTTTAACATTTTTTGGAGAAATCATTTTCTTAAATATTCGCTCGAAATTGTGCGTACGCATAATCCAAATTTGTTTTTTTTTTTTAAAAAAATATAATCAGGGTACGCGAACGCATTCCTAATCGCACAAAATATTTGTAATGGTATTATGGATTTTCCACAAATTGTTTATTATATTCATACATTTTTTATGTGAAAATCATGAGAACTCCCATTTTAGAGGCCCTTAAATTCTTTTAAAAGAATTCAAAATCTATTAAATGTTGCCCGTCGATTAAAATTCCAAATATGAATCATATTCTTTCGAGCCATTCAATTTTTAGGAGTAAAATAAACAAAGTATGATTAAGAATACCACTTTCTCGTAAATACAATATATATATATATATATGTATATACCCAAAAATGATATATATATATACCCAAAAATGAATTACTAAAAAAATGTTTTATAAGGGGAAGAGATATTTTTGAAGAATTTTTCATTATTTATTTAGTGCAAATTCTATCTCTACTTACCATTAATATAAAGTGTTGCAATTTATGCTTGTACAGCTCGCTTCATTCTCATATACTCACTTTTAATCTAATATGTCTAATTATTTTGATTGATTGCTATTGATTGAATTCAAGATATACTTAATCAAACCAATTTTTTGTTCTTAATCTATGTGAATTATTGCTAAACACGCATTGTATAAATTCCTAAGCCATTTGTTATTAAGAAAGAGAACAAGTCTACCTGTTAACTTAATAAAATGATATTGCATACAACATTATTTGCCATATTTTGACATTGTGAACATAGCAGATTTTACTAATGCATCTTTCAACTATTGATTATAAACATAACCATTGTTATGCCAAAATATAGAGTAAATTGTAACCAATATCATCTAGCTTTAAACAACAACTAACTTAACTAATAAAATAAACTGATAACGTATTTTTCCTTGATATTTCCATATTATGCTATACCTAACTAACAATACCATAAAGTTTAAATAATGGCTAACTTTCTGCCATGTTCACTATTTTGACAATTCAAATAGAACTATACTAATGAGATTTCGAAATGGACAACATTATTACAAACTTTTATACGAATTTCAAAACAAGACAATTAACTTATAGACATCGTATTGAATTCACTACTAGTTAACCAACACGAAATAAAACTGAAATTTAAACTACAGGACTTAGATGAGTATAAAGCAGAATTATAACTCCAAAACTTCATTTATTTGCCGTGTTGAAGCTTTTCACAACATGAGTTTAAAAGGTATGTACCTGGAAATGGAGGTAGAAGGAGTAAATTTCAGCAGTAATAGCAACAACAAAGTCAGCAGAATATATCAGCGTTCAGCAGATTTGAACAATAATAGGATCCGAGGAGCCCAGATGCACAGTAACAGGATTTTTGGGAAAACTTTCAGATTTAATCCAAGTAATATCAAACAAACAGACCCGGACATATCCAAAGAAAAGTATGTTTCTGATTTTCTTTTCTGTTTCTATATCTGTTTCAGATTGTGCGTATAGGTGTGTATTCTCATTTTTTCTGTTTCTTTTTTGTTCTCTTCCTCTTTTTTCAGATTTCTATTTCTGATTTTTCTCAATGTATCTCTCTCTATTTTCAGATTTCTCTCTAATGCCTTCAAAAATTAGATCTCAACTTGTCTTTCTTTTCAAACTCCCTCTCTAAAATCTGCTCAAGTCAGCCCCTTAAATCAGTCCAGCTCCCTGTATTTATACAGGGCTGGTCCTATACTCTTTTAGTGCTGGATGGACCATTTTCTCCTTTAAAAACTAAGAAAGTTCCATTACCACTACTTTTGCATACTTTAAATCCTTTTGAGTGCTATTATCCTGTTTTTCAGCAGCCCATTATCCCTTGTTCCCCATTAGTATCTTAAATTATAGCCATTAACATCCCACTTTCAGTCCACTTATTCTATCACATTACCCTCACTATTCTGTCCCAAAAAATGTCCCAGATTTCCTACTGTAATTACTGTTATTACTGCCTTAAATTCATAATCTAACAATACAGATTTTAAAATCTGTTTAAGCAGCTATAACCAATCCTAAAGTTTTTGGACTGAATCCTAACTAAGGATGTAATTTTCTAACACAATTACATCTAATCAACATTTGTAAAATCACACTGAATTCAGAACTAACATCATAACAACATATCAATGAAATCATTATAACAATTCAGACTGGACTTAAACATTGAATCAAGATCAAACATACACAGGAGCATTGTCAATATACTGACAATGCCCTGTTCAGAAAACAATATATACACATCATACATTTGAATTTACTGATTTGCAAACAAACATGATTTAATTGAAGAGTATTAATCAGTTGACTATTTACAACATTTGTCCATAATCAGTCTAAAACAATAGAAGCAGACTGTTTCAATCAGCATTATCATAAATGAGAATTCATAATATAACTAATCGACGAACTTAATCGAGTCGATTACTTACATTGTAAATAATCACAACCAACAGAAACAATTTACATTTAGAATCAAGTAGACGGGTAGGAGACAGTATAACAGAATGAACTAGAAAATTATAAAAATTTAAACAAACTAATGAAACGAACATAAAATACATGTAGAATACACATAAGAAACAGAAAATTACCTCCGAACCTTCAAATTCAACCAGACTCAACTCAACTTGGATTTGGACTTTGTTTGAAATCAAACAGATCTTAGTCGAAGTAGTTTCTACTGAAAATACTTAGACTAAGGTCGATTAAACCTCAATCTTTCGTCTGAAGTGAAAAAGATGCCAAGGTTGGAAAATTTAGGGTTTCAGAAGGTTCGATTTTGGGTTTAACCATTTCTGGTTAGATTCGAGGGGAACCAACAATAACACGAGGGTGAAGGTAGCCTAGGGGTCATTTGGTGTCAGTTTAGAATTGATCTGAGTTTGTTCTTGTTTGGTCCGAATCTTCAAAAGAAGATTCGAGAAGCTCGGAACTGATTCGAGCCAAGCAAACATCAGATCCATAACAAGGCATGTTAGGGGGTACTATGGTGTCAACTAGGGGTTGTTTTGTTTAGATCTAAACTCGGCTCGAATCTTCAAATGAAGATTCGAGAACCTTCAAGAAGATTCGAGCCAGGTGGCTAGCATATCTGGATAGAGGATGTTCAGGGGATTCTAGGGTGTTATTTTGGGGACCGGCGGCGTTGATGCCGCCAGGTTTCAGGCGATGGGATCCTAGGGCGGCTAGGGTTAGGGGTGAGTTTTGAAAGGAACGATGAACATGGAAGTAGGGGGGTGTTAGGCTAGGGGGCCGGGGTAGGGGTTTGGTCCTTATATAGGGGTGGGGTGGATTATTCTTGACCGTTGGATCAATGAGAATAGATGGCCAGGATTAATTCACTTAGCCAAACGGCGTCGTTTGGTTTATGCTGGGGGGACGGGTTGGACCGGGTATCGGATCGGGTAAGGATTGTGGGTTAAGGTTCGTGGGATCTCAGCCGTTGGTTGGCTTTGATCCAATGGTCCCTGATAAACTATGACCAAACGATGTCGTTTTGACTCGTTTGAATTGGACCGGTACCTGGGTTGCCTGGATTGGGCTGAGGGGGGTAATTTAGTTTTGGGCCTGGATTTTAATCCAGGTCCGATTCTATTTCTACAATTTATTTTATTTTATTATTTATCATAAAAAAAATACTAATAAAATTATAAAACAATTTTAACCTTACACAAAAATATTAATTACTTTATAACAACTATTTAACACATAGTCAAAACATTAATCACACATTAACATATTTAAAAATAAAACGAATGCATATTTTTTGTGATTTTATTTAAATTATCTTTCAAATACATAATTAAATCCTATATGCATGCAACATGTATTTTATTTTAATTTTCATTTTATTATGACAAAGTAAACATTTACGGACATAAAACAAATATTTAACACCACGCAAATTCAAAAATTACACAGTAAAAGAAATTTATTTTATTTTTTTTTGATTTATTTTGGAGGAGTTTTTGTAAGGAAAAAATCACGTGCTCACAGTACAGACCAGAATGAACTAAGAAAAGGTGAAATTACATCAGAAATTAAGCTACAACCAAGGAGCCTAATTCAGACTAAAAGTTCAATAATATGAGGTGAACCAACTTCCAGGAACAGATTTCCAAAGCCTTCTCTTACTTGGGATGTGTCAAAGTTTCTTAAGAGCCTCGAGTGGACTCCGGGCAGTGCTTACAACCCAAATATTGCAGAATTAAGAGCATAGTGCAGTGTGAAAATGCCAGCCCTCAGATGTCCAAGTTCAGAGGGAACTCAAGGTCCCAAAGCAAGGCTCATAAGAGGGGGCAGAACTTAGAATCTAAGAGTAAGTGTAAGTGCATAGAGGGGATTTAGGGGAAGGCCATGACAGGCTGGTGGTCATGCCCAGCAATCAGGAGTGCTGGCACACCCCTAACTAGCCTATTAGCCACATTTTGAGAGTTGGGATCCCTTAAGGATCAGGTTCAGACCTAAGCAGCAATTTAGATGCTGTCAGGCCATGGACCTTAACTCAAACACATAGAAGGGAGTGGGGTATAGGGAGTTCATAACAAACATCAGATGCAAAGAAAGAGTAGCATATTCAATACAGAACATGAATAGCAAATAGATAGGAATGTAGCAACTGTAATAAACACATAGGGATGGTGTTGAAATTGAAATTAAGGCATACCAGTTTCAGGGAAACAAATAAGTGAAAGTTGAAGTCTTGTAAACCAAATTACAAGCAATCAGTACAAAAGTTCTCAGAAAAGTGTAGAGTATTGAAAGAGTATTGAAATTGAAAGGTGTGTGTGCAAAGTATTGAATTTGAAGTGTTGAACTGAAGGTTCCTGGTTTTAAGTGCAGAAGGGTCGTGCCCCTTTTATAGTGCAGAAAACAAGTAAGAGAAAGTAAGGGAATAGTTTGCAATCAATCACACAGAATCTCCCTTCAATTAAGGGATTCTGATTTCAAACGGGTAGAAGACAATTAAGGAAAGGATTGGATTAAAATCTTTTCCAAAGTAGTACAAGAAGGGTAAATACACAGGGTTTATTTAAGGAAAAGTCCAATGGTACACGGTTTGTGAAAAATAAGGAAAGGGAATCAATCAAACATCCAGGGAAATCAAAATTACAAGTTCAATTCGAATAAACCAAGTCAGAAAAAGGTAAAGGAGGTTCAATCAAAGAAAATCAGTAACAATCAATCAAACCCCCATTAGAGGATTTCAGAATCAATCATTAGTCTGTAAAAACCTCTTGAAGGCAAAGTTTCTCATATATAAAGCACACAAATAGGTGAATCAAGAAGGAACTGTCATGTTACTTAGAAAAGAGTCTAACATAGAAAGGTTCAGAATTATAAGCAAAGGGATACGAGTTCAGTTTGTAGAAACATAATGAGTCTGAGAGTCCAGGGTCCCAAAGTAGAACCTTAGTCCAAGATAAAACTTGCCAAAACCCAAAGCCTAGGGTTTTCAACTTTAATCAGAAGCAGAGACGAAAGGATAGAGAACAGGCTCAGAGGTCTCTTTCAGAGACTCATGAGAAACAAACAGACATGGTACACAGTCAAGATCATGGAGAACACGTTTTGAGAAAAACTCAAAACTTAAACAAGTTCAGAAGAAAAAGTGATACAAACTCAAGAAGCGGTGGATGGGACACATTTATCAAGAACATGAACAGAGTCCAGTAAAGCAAACAAAATTGAAGAACTTAACAGTAAACACATATAGTAGAAGAGTAATGAAAACATAACAAGGATAATCATGTGAGCACGGGAGTAACATGTATAAAAGAAAAGTAGAAGGACAGTACATGCGTAGTAAAAAGAATTCACACGAGCATGATATATACAAACACACATAAAGAAAGAAGAGGAAGAATCAGAAAGATGTTTTTTGAAAAAAAAAACATTTCAGAAACCCTAAATCGAAGACAAACGATTTTGAAAAGAAAATTTGGGGAAAACACTTTAAATGTCAAGTAAAGCTTAGATATAGCACAGATCTAAGCAAACAAATAGAGAAAGAACCTCGAATAACTTAGGGTTTCGGCGAAACCCTAGAAATGAGAAAGGCTTGGAAGAAGGTCTGATCTTAAGTCGGATGAGTTAGAATCAGGCTCCTAATGCTTGAATATGCCAGAGCATGGCCGGAGAAGCCATAGAACTGCAGATCTGAGAAGGATCTGAAGGGAGCCATCAGAGTCGGGCCTCGAAGCTTCGAACAACCACGGTTTGATGGTGGAGGGGGTGAGTACAGGCCATCCATGGCCTGAGAAGCCATGGATTCCGGTGAAGTAACGGTTGAAAAGGGTGGAGGTCGACTAGAGTTCCGAAGAACCTTTGAGAGAGTTTGAGAGACGAAGGGATTCAAAGGCGGCTAGTTAGGTGAAAGTGATTAGGGTTAGGGGTGTTTGGGAAATTAAAAAGGAAAGGGAGAATTATGGCCATTGATCAAAATGATCAACAACCTGGATCAAAAGGGAAACCGGGCGGGTTTTTTAATTGGGTCATGGGTCGGTTAAAAGATGAAATTGGGCCGGTCCAGCTGGGGGTTAGGATTGGGTTAATTTGAGGGCTAAAATTGAAATGTAAATAGGCTGTAATTGAAATGAAATAAGGCTAAATGTTAAATGGCCAATTTTTCCCTTTTATTTTATAAAAATGGTAAAAAATGATTTTAAAAGCAAATTAAAAGTACGGAGTCAGTTAATAATACACAAATATTAATTTAAAAATACTGGAAAAAATTTTACAATTATAAAATGCTATTAATCTTAAAGTAAGCTATAATTGGAATTATATGCAATTTAGTCTTTTAAATATCAAATAAATTTGTAAAATATACAAAAACTATCTTAACTATGTTTTGGTATAAATATGGGAATAAAATAAAGTATCCACAAAAATTGATGATTTTGGGAATAAATGTGGATTTTGTACTGCTAAAATGGATAGTAAATTGATTTTAAAAACTCTTCAAAAGATTGGAAAAATACTGAAACACTTCGGTATGCTTATGTATGCATGTATATGCTATTTTGAAAGTATTTTGTGTATAAAAATACATAGAGAAAAATTGGGTATCAACACTAGGTTATTGTGGGGCATCATCGGGTCATGGTTCTCACAGTTCTCATCAGGGCCAATCATCACTTACTGCCCTTCCACCTCAGAGTTCATCCTGTGCTCCTTCATTTCAGGGCTCTTCTATGTCGAGTGCATCTGCTAGTCACTCAGGTGCGAGGGGTTCCCTTCAGTCCCCTTCTCCAGCACCTAGGAGTTGTTATGAGTGTGGTGAGATGGGTCATATGTGGAGGCAATGCCCTCATCGTCCTACGAGCTCATCTCATCAGAGGGGTCAGTTATCGGCTTTAGCGCCAGTTACTTCTCCACCATCCGCCCAGCCAGCTAGGAGTGAAGGTCAGTCAGCTAGGGGTTGCCCCAGAAGGGGAGGTCGATCAGGTGGTGGTCAGGCCCATTTTTATGCACTTCCAGGCAGACCCGATGCTATTGCTTCAGATGTTGTTATTACAGGTATTGTTTCAGTCTGCCACAGAGATGCCTCTGTATTATTTGATCCCGGTTACACCCTTTCTTTTGTGTCATCATACTTTTCTCGTTATATGGGAATACCTCGTGGGTTTCTTGCTTCACCTGTTCATGTATCTACCCCGGTGGGCGATACTATTGTTGTAGACCATGTGTACCGGTCGTGTGTGGTGATTATTGGGGAGTCTAGAGACCCGTGTGGATCTTTTATTATTTTGTATGCTGGATTTCAATGTCATTTTGGGCATGGATTGGCTATCTCTGTGTCGTGCTGTTCTAGACTGTCATGTCAAGACAGTCACATTGGCTATACCGGGTTTGCCACGGATTGAGTGGCGAGGTGTGATTGATTATTTTCCCAGTAGAGTGATCTCATTCTTGAAAGCCCAGCGTATGGCTGGGAAGGGTTGTCTTTCGTATCTAGCCTTTGTGAGGGAGGCCGGTGCTGAGACTCCCAGTATTGATTCTGTTCCAATTGTGAGGGATTTTCCCGATGTGTTTCCTGCAGACCTGTAGGGCATGCTACCAGACAAGGATATTGATTTTGGTATTGAACTAGTGCTGGCACTCAGCCTATTTCTATTCTGCCATATCATATGGCACCAGCGGAGCTGAAGGAATTAAAGGAGCAGCTTCAGGAACTCCTTGATAAAGGGTTCATTCGGCCTAGTATGTCACCTTGGGGTGCGCCGGTTCTATTTATGAAGGAGAAGGATGGCACTATGAGGCTGTGCATTGATTATAGGCAATTGAACTAGGTAACAATTAAGAACAAGTATCATTTGCCTCGCATTGATGATTTATTCGACCAGCTTCAGGGAGCGAGAGTGTTCTCAAATATTAATCTCCGTTTAGGTTATCACTAGTTGAAGATCAGGGACTCAGATATTCTTAATACAACTTTCAGGACCCGATATGGTCATTATGAATTCTTGGTGATGTCTTTTGGGCTGACCAATGCCCCAGCAGCATTCATGCATTTGATGAACAGTGTGTTCCGTCCTTATCTTGACTCGTTTGTCATAGTCTTCATTGATGACATTCTGGTGTATTCTCATAGTTAGGAGGAGAACGCGGAGCATTTGAGAGTTGTGTTGCAGAGATTGAGAGAGGAGAAGCTTTATGCAAAATTCTCAGCCGTAGAGATTCACAGCCTTCTTAGTTTGGTGGGTTATTATTGTCATTTTTTTCAAGGATTCTCATCTATCGCATCGCCTTTGACCAAGTTGACTCAGAAGGGTGCTTCATTTGTATGGTCGGACGAGTGTGAGGAGATCTTTTAAAAGCTCAAGACAGCTTTGACCACAGCTTCAGTGTTAGTTTTGCCATCAGCTTCAGGTTCATATACCATGTATTGTGATGCTTCGAGAGTTGGTATTGGTTGTGTATTGATGCAGGAGATTAGAGTTATTGCTTATGTTTCTCGTCAGTTGAAGCCCCATGAGAAGAACTACCCCGTTCATGATTTAGAGTTGGCTGCCATAGTTCACGCGTTGAAGATTTGGAGACATTGCTTGTATGGTGTGTCTTGTGAGGTATTTACTGATCATCGTAGCCTCCAACACTTGTTCAAATAGAAGGATCTTAATTTGAGGAAGCGGAGATGGTTGTAGTTGCTTAAGGATTATGATATCACTATATTGTACCATCTGGGAAAGGCCAATGTGGTGGCCGATGCTTTGAGCTGAAAGGCGGTGAGTATGGGGAGTTTAGAATATATTCCAATTGGGGAGAGACCTCTTGCAGTTGATGTTCAGGCCCTGGCCAATTGGTTCGTGAGATTAGGTATTTCGGAGCCCAGTCGTGTATTGGCTTGTGTGGTTTCTCGATCTTCCTTATATGATCGCATTAGAGAGTGCTAGTATGATGATCCACATTTGCTTGTCCTTAAGGACAGAGTTCAGCACAATGATGCCAGAGATGTTACCATTGGTGATGATGGGGTGTTGAAGATGCAAGGCCGGATTTGTAAGCCCAATGTGGATGGGCTTCGGGAGTATATTCTGGAGGAGGCCCCTAGCTCGCGGTATTCCATTCATCCGAGTGCCGTGAAGACGTATCAGGATTTGAGGCAGCACTATTGGTGGAGAAGAATGAAGAAAGACATTGTGGGATTTGTAGCTTGGTGTCTCAATTTTCAGTAGGTGAAATATGAGCATCAGAGACCGGGTGGCTTGCTTCAGTGGATAGATATTCTATAGTGGAAGTGGGAGAGGATCACTATGGACTTTGTAGTTGGACTTCAACTAACTTTGAAGAAGTTTGATGCTATTTGGGTGATTATGGATCGGCTGACCAAGTTCGCGCACTTAATTCCGATGTGTACTACCTATTCTTCAGAGCGGTTAGCAGGGATCTATATCCAGGAGATTTTTCGTTTGCATGGTGTCCCAGTTTCCATCATTTCAGATAGGGGCACTCAGTTTACATCGCAGTTTTAGAAGTTTGTGCAGCGAGAATTGGGTACTCAGGTTGAGTTGAGCACAACTTTTTACCCTCAGAAGGACAGGCAATCCGAGCACACTATTCAGATATTGGAGGACATGTTGCGTACTTGTGTCATTGATTTTGAAGGGTAATGGGATCAGTTTCTACCACTTGTAGAGTTTTCTTATAACAACAGCTACTAGTCGAGTATTCAGATGGCTCTATATGAGGCTTTGTATGGGAGGCGATGTAGATCTCCAGTTGGTTGGTTCGAGCCCGGTGAGGCTAGGCTATTGGGGACAGACCTGGTGCAGGATGCTTTAGAAAAGGTGAAGGTGATTCAGGAGAGGCTTCGCACAACGTAGTCGAGATAGAAGAGCTATGCTGATAGAAAGGTTTGGGATGTATCCTACATGGTTGGCGAGAAGGTTCTGTTGAAGGTTTCACCCATGAAGGGTGTTATGATATTTTGGAAGAAAGGTAAATTGAGTCCTCGGTTCATTGGGCCTTTTGAGGTGCTTCGGAGGATTGGGGAGGTGGCTTATGAGCTTGCTTTTTCTATACTCCGAAAGTATATTGGGGATCCGTCTCATGTTCTGGATTTCAGCACGGTTCAGTTTGATGATGATTTTACCTATGATGTGGAGCCATTAACTATTTTGGGTCGTCCGGTTCGAAAGTTGAGGTCGAAGGATATAGCTTCAGTAAAAATGCAGTGGAGAGGTTGGCCCATGGAGGAGGCTACCTGAGAGACTGAGCGGGAGATGCGGAGCAGATATCCTCACCTGTTTGAGGCTTCAGGTATATTTCTTGACTCGTTCGAGGACGAATGTTTGTTTAAGTTGGAGAGGATGTGACGACCCAGCTAGTCGTCTCTTAAGTTACCGCTCCATTTTTCCCATTTCTGCTTCTTTATACTTTTTTTATCCATGTTATGTGGTATCGGGTTGGTCTGATTGAATTCGGAATGATTTTGGTAAGGTTTGAGACACTTAATCTCTTTTGAGGAAGCTTAAGTTGGAAAAGTCAACCGGATGTTGACTTGTGTGTTAGAGGGATTGGATGTGAGTTTTGATGGTTCGGATAGCTTCGGGAGGTGATTTGGGACTTAGGAGCGTGATTGGAATGTGTTTTAGAGGTTCGGAGTAGATTTAGGCTTGAATTGGCGAAGTTAATATTTTGGTGATTTCCGGTTGGTAGGCGAGATTTTGAAATAGGGGTCGGAATGGAATTCTGAGAGTTGCAGTAGTTTTGTTATGTCATTTGGGATGTGTGTGCAAAATTTTAGGTCATTCAGACGTGGTTTGGTTGGGGTTTTGATCAAAAGCATAATTTAGAAGATTTTGGAATTCTTAGGCTTGAATCCCATGCGAATTTGGTGTTTTGATGTTGTTTTGAGGGTTCCGAAGGTTGGAGCAAGTTTTAATAAGGTTATAGGATATGTTTGTATGTTTGTTTGAGGTCCCGGGGGCCTCGAGTGAGTTTCGGGTGGTCAATCGGATCATTTTATGAAGTTTGGAATTGCAGAAATCTGCTGCTCAGTGTTGCACACAATTGACCTTCGCGTTCGCGAGAGGGAAGCCGCGATCGCGAAGGGTTAGATGGAGAAGGTTGAGACTTTTGCCTTCGCATTCGTGAGGGAGACTCCGCATTCGCGAAGGGCTGGGAAGCGATTCATCGCGTTCGCGAGGTAAGCTCCACGTTCGCATAGAGGAAATTGGCCAGCTGGGTGTTGAGGTATTTTCTTCATCGCGTTCGCGGGTGAGGGAGCGCGTTTGCGAAGGGTCAAACTAAGGAGCCATCGCATTCGCGATGGGCATGTCACTTTCACGTAGAGGATTTTTGGTTAAAGTCATTTTTGTGCTACACGAACGCAAGGCGTTGACCGCGTTCGCTAAGAAGGAATTAAGGCCTGGGCAGAATGTTTAAATACTCGTCTTGTCCGCGATTTTGGGGTTTATTTCTTCCATTGTTGGTCGTTTTTAGAGCTTTTTGAAGGGGATTGAAGAGGCATTCAAGGGGAATCACTTGGAGGTAAGATTCTTGGACTTAAAACTCGATTCTAATGTGAATTCCACCTAAATAATCATGGAAATTAAGCCAAAAATTGAAGAACTAGGGCTTGGAAACTTAGACCTTTGATTGAGGATTTGAAGGACCATTTGAGGTCGGATTTCAGAACTTTTGATATGTATAAACTCGTGGGGATATAAGGAAACTATTGATGTAAAAATTATCGAATTCCGAGACGTGGACCCGGGGGTCGGTTTTGGTAATTTCGGGATTTGTGTCGTATTTTGATTATTTTCGCTTGGGCTTCGTTCCCTTAGCATATTTTATCATCCTCATTCTGATTTTGGATAGATTCGATGGGAGTGGAGGCCGATTCGAGGGGTAAAGGCGTCGCGAGCTAGCGATTTGACCGGATTGAGGTGAGTAATAATTGTAAATGATGTTTTGAGGATATAAAACCCCGGACTTGCACATCGTGGTGCTATATTGAGGTGACGCACACGCTTGATGACGAGCGTGGGGTCGTGCACTATTGGGGATTGTGGAGTAGTCCATCCCGAATGATTGTTTTACCGTGTATTTAACTGAAATCTATTTGCTATCATCATGATTTGGGCTGAAAGACATATTTGGACTTTGTGCTAACTATTTTAACCCTTCAGCAATTTTTATTGATATTTCCTCACTGTTTTGACTTTATACTAGAACTCAATCATGATATATTTCACTGTTTTTATACTCAGCCATGTTTACTATGTTTTAAATACTTAAATGATCTTTTAAATGATAATTGGGCTGAGAATCACTGTTTTACTGTTGCCCAATGGGCTTGTGAGGATTTTTGACTGAGTAAGGCCAAGGGTATATGTTGTGAGGAAACATTTTATACTGATTATGAGGTCGGGGGCCTGAGATATGTACGCCACGAGGTGGCTTGATTGATATGAGGCCGAGGGCCTAGTGATGATTCCATGAGATGGCTTGATATTGCGCTTGGGGCCCTTCCAGGAGTCTGTACACCCCCAGTGAGTGCGGGTACCCATTGTTATCTGAGATTGAGCCCGAGGGGCTGGTATTGTTCTGAAATGTTGCCCGAGGGGCGGATTTGTTAATACTGTGCCCGGGGGGCGAACCTTTATTTGTTTATCTTTTTCTTAATTTCCTATCAATTACCATGCGTAATTGTTGAAAAAGGATTTTCATGAAGTTAAATTTGAGGTAAAGGATTTTTTTACCTATATTTCACTGGTTTACTATTTTAATGGTTTTACTGCTTCGCTATAGCATGTTTTTGTGCCTTACGTGATTTCCCGCTTTCAGTCTTTATTTATGATTATTACTCACTGAGTTTGAGTACTCACTGCACTCTGTGTGCAGATTCAGCCGTATCTGGTCCCGCTCCCGAGTGTTGATCATTTCCGGCTCAGGCGGATCCGAGGAGTCTCTAGGTAGCTGTTGGCGTTCGCAACCCAGATCTCTTCCCTTATCTTACTTCTTCATGTTCTTAGTTTCTGTATTAAACTCTATAGTTTGATTTGGAGTATTACGGATTGTTTAGATGCTCATTACTAGTGACACCCTGGTATCAGGCTGTGTTGGGTTATTTTCCGCGAATTAGGCTATTATCTGTTAACTTTGGATTATCTTATCATGCTTTAGATTTATTTCTTATGGTTTAACTGTTAATAATTGGATATGGGAAGTGTTGGCTGGTCTTGTCTTCACGAGAGGCGCCATCACGACCGGGTCCGGGTTTAGGGTCTTGACATATACTATGAGATTGAAAGTATACTATTTTTTTTTACGGATTTTATAATATTTGACACAAGATATTCGTGCAACGCACGAACATAGAGACTAGTACTATATTAAAAGCACGAATGCCCTTAGAGAAATGTCGTTCGCCTTTTTTACCCTTTAAAAATATATTTTAGACTTGACAAAATAGTCATTTAATTATTTTTCTAAAATAGAGGAATAGTTATTTAAATATTTTCCTTATATTTAGGATACCAAATTCAACTAATTTTTTAAATTGAATCCACTAGGTAAGAGAACATATTTGTAAAGGAAGAGTAACACCCAAAATAGTTGAAGTAGGAAACTCTCATCTACTTAGAACTCTTTTTTACATTTAGGAGTCTTAAATCTGGGTGGAGATCCCCTCCAATGATAATTTATCCATTATTGCTCAATACACTTACTGATTTGTGCCATGTATCTACCCAATCAATTCAAGGATGAGATTAAATAGGTCACTAAACAACTAAAAATGGTAATGCAATTTCATATAAATAAAATAAAAAAAAGTTTAATGCTAACGGTGTCAGTCTAGTTTCAGCTTACTTGTACTTTTCTCTCACTCAATACAACATGTAGACCCCACAATGATGTCATAACTAGCAAAATTATCTCCACAAAATAAGTGTAAGAAAAGTAAAAGAAAATTAAAGTGGTGGGAATTCATCTTACCAATTATTTAACCGCCAAAAAACAGTCCATCATCTCATTCCTTTTATAAAAGATTATGAATAAGAAATTAAAGATCTGCATTTATCTTTCTAACTAATTATATATTGTAGATTTATAAGAATATTGCTTTCTATTCTTTTCCTAAGAAACCAAAAGCGCCATTGTTATTAAGATCAACTTCGTAGCAGTTGAAGAATTTTTGAAAGACAAGGTTCTACTCTTTTTTTTACTAGACTTATTTAGTCTTATTAAATTTGATTAATTAATGTATTGTACTTATTTTATATTCTTAGGAAGATGCATTACATCTGTTCTAGTATAATATTTTTTCCATTACATATTAGAATTCAAATGCAATAAGTTTAAATAATTTTTTTTAATAAATTTATAACAAGTTTATATATTTCTAGTTAAACTATTCAAAACTTAATGATGTTTCTATGTTTTGTATTCTTTTTCTTTTGAAGTATAATGGACAATTTTGGAGAAAGCAAGTGTGAAGCTACTGCAGAAGAAGTTTTACAAAATAATTTTCAAGGGTCAATAGATCGTGAGCCTGCGCTTGGTCTTGAGTTTGACGACAATGAGAGTGCATTTAATTTTTACAATGAGTATGCAAGAAGGATTAGTTTTACTGTTCACAAAGAGTAAGTGAACAGAAATAAGAAATTGGGTTATGTAACATCACGAAAGCTTACGTGTTTCAAGGAGGGTTTCCGTGGAGATGATAAACGAAAATATCAAGCTAAAAATTCACGAAAAGAGATTAGAACAGGATGTCAAGCTCATATTGTTGTTACTCGCCAATTTGTTGGAAAGTACCATATTACTAAGGTTGAGTTAGAATATAACCATCCTCTCATTCAACCGAAAATGATTCACATGTTGCCATCTCACAGAAATTTGAACGACGTACAAACTCATGAAATCGATTTGGCGGAGGATGCTGGATTATTTTCTAAAGGAACTTTTGATATTATAAGTCTTCAAGCTGGTGGCCGAGCAAATTTGGGCTATACTAAGTTAGATCATAAGAACTACCTTCGAACCAAAAGGCAAAAAGCTATGGGACAAGGAGAAGCAAGTAAATTACTTGTTCAAATTGCCTAATAATTTTTTATTTAATCTTTGGAATGTGATTTTCTCGTATTAAAAATAGCACATACATACTTATTTTTGGTATTTTCTTCCAGGAGTACTATTAGAATATTTTGAGAAAAAAAAAGTTGATGACCCATCTTTCTTTTTTGTGGTACAGTTGGATGTTAATGATATGATCACGAACATATTTTGGGCAGATTCTAAGATGATAATAGATTATGAGATTTTTGGAGATGTGCTTTCATTTGATACTACGTACCAGACAAATAAAGAGCATAGACCTTTGGCTAGTTTCCTTGGATTTAATAACCATAGAAAAATGATTATTTTTGGAGGTGCACTGATGTATGATGAGACTTCATAATCTTTTCAGTGGTTGTTCGAAACATTTCTTAGAGCAATGTCTGGAAAAACACCAAAAACTATTTTTACAGATTAGGATGCTGCTATGAGTAAGGTCATCTCATTCGTCATGCCTGAAGTTCATCATAGGTTGTGTATTTGGCACATGGAACAAAATGCTGTAAAACACCTCAATCAAGTTTATAAAAGGTACGCTTCTTTCCGTGGTGATTTTAGAAAATGTATTTACGAGTATGAGGATGAAGGAGAATTTATAATTGCTTGGACTGTTATGCTTGATGAATATAATCTTCATGCAAATGAATTGTTGCAAGGAATATATGCTTTGAAAGAAAAATTATTTGCAGCATATAGAAAGCAAACCTTTTCTGGTTGCATGAATAGCACACAATTAAGTGAGAGTTTGAATAGTGAATTAAAGGATTATTTGCAGTCTGATTATAATTTGGTACAATTTTTTAAGCATTATGATAGAGCAATTGAGGACAAAAGATATAATGAGCTGCAAGATACATGTGATGCATCACAACGGTTGCCAGTATTAAAAGCAAAGATGCCAATTTTGTTTCATGCTAGAGAGGTATATACACCAAATATTTTTTCGAAGTTTCAAGATGAATATATGAAGTCTTTAATAATTATAGTGAATGGATGTGAGGAAAATAATTTTCCCATCATTTATAAGGTTAGCAAGTATGGGCACACTCGAGAGCATATTGTTAAGGTGACAGAGGCAGATCATATATCTTGTACTTGCATGAAGTTTGAGTCCATGGGTATACTTTGTTGTCATGCAATAAGAATTCTTGATGTGATAAGAGGAGTGGATAAAATTCCAGATGAGTATATTTTGAAAAGATGGACAAAAATTGCAAAAGCCGTAAATATTAAAGAAATTGATGGGCAAGATATAGAGATCAAGGATTCAAAGCTAATCATTGTGAATCGTTATAGAATCCTTTGTCCTATATTTGTTAGAATGGCAGCTAAAGCTTCTGAAACAGATGAAAGCTATAAGCTAGCGGCAACATGTGTAAATGAGTTAAGTGCAAGATTGAAACAAATTATGGAGGTAACAGCTCCATCTCTCCATACTACTGGCTCAACGAGAGATTTACCAGAAGAAAGTAATGACAGAGATCTCCTCTCACGAGCCAAAAGTTTTAAAAAGAAAGATAACACAAAACGTCTGAAAAAGAGGATCAATACTTCTCTTGAAGCGAACTCAAAGAGTAAGAAAGCTCGAGGAAAGAAGTCAGATTCTATTAATCAAGATGATCTACAGTTAATAATAGAACTAAAATTGATAAGCGAAATTGTATCAACCAGGTATATCATATTTTATTTCAGTTCATAATTCGAATATTTGATGTTGACCAACTATTATAATGTTACACAATTATAATATTTCTTATATTTATTCGTAGGATTCAACAAGAGATGAGAACGTTTTTTACAATTCTAATTTAAGTGCCTCTCAAAGTATGGCTTGTTCCAACTTATCCCAACATTCCGAGTTTTCACTTTCGACAGTATCTTATAGCTTTACTCAAATGCTAACGGTAATATTAACACACTTTAATGGTATAAAATATATATATATAATTGACTTAGTTTATATTATTGGTGTAGGAACCTTCTTATTTTGATACTCTTGCACATACACAAAATTCTTGTTCTCTTCCTCATGATCAGGTTTATATTAAAAGAAGCTTTTATATTTATTTTTAACACATATTATTTTATTGACTTATATAATTTATCATTATTTGGCAGGCGAGCTTTTTCGAGAGTCAAGGGGCACAAGAGTTTCGAGATAATAATTTACTGTGATCTATGTTAATTTTATTTCTAGTTGATTTTTATTATTTTATTTAAGATATTGGACATGTTATTTAAGTACTTCCATAGCTTTTTGGACTTTAGAAGTAATTGGATGATTATAAAAGGTTGTTTATTGCATTTTAACAACTTCAGTTAAGTCTATTATTCAAATGCTTTTGTGTCAACATGAAAGAGATGATTTTTTATTGTGTTATTTGTCAAGTCTCATTTAAGAAGAAAAAAATAAATAGAAAAGGCCAATTCCAAAAGTTAAGAAATCACTTGTAGCAGTTAAAATGGATTCGGGAACATTATTTTACTAGTTATGACATCATGGTGGGGACTGTATGTTGTGTTGAGTGAGAGAAAAGTGCAGGTAAGGTGAAACTAGACTGACACCGTTAGCATTAAACTTTTTATTATTTTATTTATATGAAATTGTATTACCATTTTTAGTTGTTGAGTGACCTATTTAATCTCAGCCTTGAATTGATTGGGTAGATACATGACACAAATCAGGAAGTGTATTGAGCAATAATGGACAAATTACCCCTTAAATCTTTGTATAAATATATAACCAATTAATTCTTTACCATTTTAGAAAGAAAAAAGGTTAACCGAAAGAGAACAAACAGAAAGTTACAAAATAAAATCTCGTGCACTTACGTCTCTTTTTTGGGTTAGGAATTATTATTCTAAAGTGATAGAATTATTGCAGTAGACTTTTAGTGGGAATGTATCAAAAGGTATTTATAATCCACCTTACAACAAAACAACTTAAAAAAATAATTAAAGACAAAAAAAATTATAAGTTAAAGTTTACACGTACCTTTGAAATTTTTAATAAAAATTAAGTTCTTACTTTATCAACAACAACAATAAATTTAGATTAATCCACAAGTTTGGGAAGATATTATGCATGATGATCTTACCCCTACCTCTTGGAGGTAGAGAGGTTATTGCCAATTGACCCTCGATTCAGGAAAAGCATAATCACAACATAGTAAAAGAAATGCAGCAAAGAAAAGGCCATAAAAAGCAGTAACAAGAAACATTAACAACAGCATGATAGTAAGATAACTGAAACAAAAGAGACTACATTCTAATTTTCTGTCTAAAAATATTGAAGTTTAGCATACATTGTAAACCAAAACCAATATTTTATCTGCCATCAAGTTTACAAAATATATGTTCTACAATGATCTATAAATAATTATGAGTAAAATAACAATAACAATAACCTAATGTAATTCTACTAGTGGGGTCTGGGGAGGGTATGATGTACGCAGCCTTACCCTTACCCTCTGGAAGGACAGAGAGACTGTTTCTGATAGACTTTCGGCTAAACAAGATAGAAGAAGCACTGCTAGCAAATAATAGCAAGCAATATATTAAGAAAACTAAATCGAAGTTAGCAATAGAGAATATGAAAGAAGTACCGATATAAAATAATAGCAAGAGAATATATTTAGAAAACTAAATTCAAGATAGCAATAGAGAATATAAAAGAAGTACTGCTAACAGACTAAGGAAGTACTGATTGCAAGTAATGACAGAACAAGATATGCGATAATAGCAAACTAAGGATAAAATGGGTACCATACTAACACTAATACTATCGAACTAATGAATACAAAAGGAAACGCACGACTACCTACTAAATTTCTACCCTAATTCTCATCCTCCACACCCTTCTATCCAGGGTCATGTCCTCGGTTAGCTCAAGCTGCGCCATGTCTCGCTTGATCATCTATTCTCAAGAATTCTTTGGCCTACCTCTACCCTTCCTGTTACCCTCCAATGCCAACCTCTCACACCTCCTGGCTAGTGCATCTGTGCTTATCCTTTTAACATGCCCAAACTACCTCAGCCTCGCCTCTCGCATCTTTTTCTCCATAGGAGCTACTCTCACCTTGTCCCCAATAAATTCATTCTCAATTTTATCCAACCTAGTATGCCCACACATCCATCTCAACATCCTCATTTTAGCTACTTTCATCTGCTGGATATGTGAGTTCTTCACTGGCCAGCATTCTTCCCCATACAACATAGTCGGTCTAACCACTACCTTGTAGAACTTACCCTTAAGTCTCAACGGCACATTCTTATTGCACTTCATCCACCCTACTCTGATACGATGCGTGACATCCTCATCAATCTCCCCATCATTCTGAATTATAGACCCCAGATACTTGAAGTTCTCTCTCCTGGAAATGACCTGCATATCAAGCCTCACATCCTCGTCCGCTTCCTGGGTAACACCGTTGAACTTGCACTCCAAATATTCTATCATGGTCCTGCTCAATTTGAAACCCTTAGACTCAAGGGTATGTCTCCAGACTACATTTTGAGTAAAATAATATATATAAATAAGTTTACAAATGACATGCTACATTTTGAATTATAATTTATAATTATAATAAATAATATAATTGTTTTAACTTTTTTAAGCACAAATTCAATTAGATAAGTGAAATAAAGATAAGATACTAAAATTTATACATCTAGATTAATAGTAATAAATTAGTACATATTTTTTTTAAAAAAGGAATTTAAGGTAATTATAAGTTTTTGTTCTATTGGTTATATTAACTTTTTGATTAAATATGTTATTTAGATCTATAATTTGGATATTAGGGAATCCATATATTTTACTATTTCAGATAAACGTAATTACATAAAATATATGCATTTGGTAGGCCCATGGTCCAACAGTGGACCAATTACGACTCACCTGCTAACTTGATTTTCCCTTTTTCAATATATTTATTATATTCTTTCAAATACCTATACTCTATTATTGTTGTTGTTGTTGTTGTTGTTCGATCTTATTAATACTATAATTATAAAAGCAAAAAACTCCAAGTTAAAAATGTTGATAGGTTTTTTTACTTTTAAGCATTAATTTCACATAAAAATTATAAATTAATTATTTTTATAATATTTAGGACTTTAAAATTAACTACTCTATATTTGTAGTTTAAAATGTAGCTGGTATATTCTACTTTTATAATGTAATTTATTATTTTTTAATCTAACAGGAATAATATCATATTGTATATCAATTAAAAAGTAGAACAACTGGCATTTTGCTTGCGACAAAGAAAAAATCATTCTATTTCTGTCACGACCCAAATTTCTCTATAGGCCGTGATGGCGCCCAACGTCACCACTAGTCAAGACAACGGTGAACTAAACATATATTGGTCCCTTTTTATAATTTCAAAGTAGTTGATTTTTATTTATTAAGTAAATGGATAGTCAGAAATTATAGTAAGGTAAAACATAAACTAATGAGAGAGTAAATACATTAAAATAAATGCACAAAACCATAAAGTGTCTCCTAGCATGTTCCCAAAATTCGGTGTCACAAGTGTATGAGCAACTAGTAGAATGCTACGACCCAATCTTCCCTCCGAGAGAGGTCGCGACGGCACTTGGTCTCTACAACTAGGTAAGCCTAGCAATTACGGAATAACAACAAATGAAAAATAAATCTAAACCACTAACAATACAGTACACAAAAAATAGGAATGTCACTCGGCAGATACAAAAGCAACTCCCAAAAATACATAAAGAACTTTCCCCAAGACCTGGAAGATCATAAGTCACAAGCATCTAAGAATTTACTAAAAGTTCTATACACCAATGTTTAGAAGTAATAGGGGAAGAACTACACAAAATATAGAGGGGGGCTCCTAGGTCTGCGGACGCAGCAGTTGTACCTTCAAGTCTCTGTAACAACAGTAGGTGCACAACTAATAGCGAGGTTGGAATGATGTAACTGGATTTGCACACAAAAACATTTGCAGAAGAGTAGCATGAGTACACAACAATGGTACCCAGTAAGTGCCAAGTCTAACCTCGGTCGAGTAGTGACGAGGCCAGGTCAGGCCCACTGGTTTATAATAAATGAAGCAGGAAAATGTACAGTATAATAAAAGACTGGAATGAAATAAAGGAAAACACAAAAATAATAGTAATACAGTACACATGGATAAACAACACGAAATCTCCCGAGATAATGTCTCGTAGTCCCGAAGTAAATGTGCAAAGAGATCTCCTGAGGTAATGCCTCGTAGTCTCAAAAGTAATGTATAGGGAGATCTCCCAAGGAACTGCCTCGTAGCCTCAAAAGTAAATGTGCAAGGAGAACTCCCGAGGAAACGCCTCGCAGTCTCAAAAGTAAACGTGCAGGGAGATCTCTCGGGATACTGTCCCGTAGTCCCAAAGTAAATATGCATCTCAAACAAAATGAACATAACAATTACAACAACAAAACCTACAATTTAGACTAAGTACAAGTCAATAAAGAAGCAGGATCCACTAAACATGCTGCAAATAGTTCAGATAAATAGTTAAGACACGTAGATATGCTATTCTAGGCTAACAAGATAACTACACATTCTAGTATACTCAGATAAGATGAAAACGGGCTATTACTCAATCAAAATCAGGTTTTTCAACAAAAGCTTGTGTATGCACTCGTCACCTCGTGTACATGGCGCTCACATATCATAACAACACTAAATTCTTAAGGGGATTTCCCTCACACAAAGTTAGGCAAGCCATTTATACGAACCAAGTTCAATCAACCGGTAACAATGCTTTACCATGAATATTTGAATCAGAATGGCCCAAATCTAGCCAAAATCAATTAAATGTTATAAATATACCTATAAGAAACTAATCTAGTTAATGAAATAAAAGCTAAAGCAAAAAATTAGATGATCGCCCTAAATAGTCTCCCCGGGCCCACGTCTCGGAATCAGGTAAAAGTTACAAAATATGAACACCCATTCACTCATGAGTTCACTCGTACCAAATTATCCAAATCTGATGTCAAAATCCAAAATCTTACTTGAGTAACTTCTTCCCATTTTTTCAAAATTTTCACCCGAAATTCGAAATTAAATGATGAAATTAATGATAGATCAGTGGGATATAACCAAAATCAAATGTAGAATTATTACCGAATTGATATCTCTAAAATTCCTCAGAATCTCGTCCAAATCTAAGCTCCCAAACTCAAGTTTTGATAAAAATGGTCAATCCCTCGTTTTGAAATATTTAATATTGCCCAATGATTCCTTAATCGCAATCGCATAATTAGCCTCGCAATCGCAAATCACAACTTCGCTACCCCAGAATTTAACCATACGCGAACGCGGAAAACTCCATGCGAATGTAATTCGCTAGCCCTCATACTTACGCGATCGTGAACAACCCCACGTGTTCGCGAAGAACAATACTTGAATTCCACTACAGCCTTACATCCTCTTCGCGAATGCGGCCTAGCCCACGCTTTTGTGATGCACAGCTGTACCAACTTACGAGATCGCGTCCCCATCT
Source organism: Nicotiana sylvestris (assembly GCF_000393655.2). Taxonomy (NCBI): domain Eukaryota; kingdom Viridiplantae; phylum Streptophyta; class Magnoliopsida; order Solanales; family Solanaceae; genus Nicotiana; species Nicotiana sylvestris. The sequence goes on along the minus strand of NC_091061.1, from coordinate 161,455,313 downwards.
TCGCGAACGCAAAGAACAACTTCAGCTGGCCTCTTAGATGCCCTACGCGATGAAGGAAAGTCTGAAACAAAAATACCAAAAAATCTGCTATCTTCCAAAGTCCTAAAATGATCCGTTGAGCAACCGAAACACACCCGAGGCCATCGGGACCTCAACCAAACATACTGACAAGTCCTAAAACACCATACGAACTTATTAGAGCCCTCAAATCACATCAAACAATGTTAAAATCACGAATCACCCTCCAAATAAACTTAAAGAACTTGAACTTCAAATTTCTACAACCGATGCTGAAACCTATCAAACCATGTCCGATTGACCCCAAATTTTGCACACAAGACATATTCAACATTACGGACCTATTCCAACTTCTGAAATCGGAATTCGACCCCGATATCAAAAAGTCCACTACCGGTCAAAATCTCCAAAAATTCGACTTTCGCCATTTGAAGCGTAAATAAGCTACAGACCTCCAAAACACAATCCGAACAAGGCCCTAAGTCCAAAATCATCCAAGGGAGCTAACGGAACCGACGAAACTCCATTCTGGAGTTATCTTCACTAAATTCCGACTACAGTCAAAATTCGAAGGCTTAAGCTTCCATTTAAGGACTAAGTGTCCCAAAACACTCTAAAAACCAAAAAAAAACTCCCGGCAAGTCACATAAGATGAAACATATCGAAAAGCAATAAATAGGGATTGGGGGCTAATACTCTCAAAATGACCGGCCAAGTCGTTGCATCCTCTCCCTCTTAAAACAATAGTTCGTCCTCAAACGAGTATAGAGACATACTTGAAGTGGTGAAAAAAAGAGGATAACGGCTGCGCATATCCTGATCGGTCTCCCAAGTCGCCTTCTCGACCGGCTGACCTCTCCACTAAACTTTCACTGATGCAATGTTGCTTGGCCTCATCTTTCGAACCTGCCTGTCCAAAATAGCCACAGGCTCCTCAACATAGGATAGATCCTTGTCCAACTGGACTAAGATGAAATCTAACACATGATACGGATCACCGTGATGCTTCCGGAGCATAAAAACATGAAATACCAAATGAATTCCTGTTGGGCTGGGAGGTAAGGCAAGCTCATAAGCAACCTTCCCATCTCGTCGCAACACCTCAAAGGGACCAATATACCTTGGGCTTCGCTTTCCCTTCTTTCCGAACTTCATAACGCCCTTCATAGGCAAAACCCGGAGCAATACCCATTCTCCAACCATGAATGCCACATCGCAAACTTTCCGATCCGTATAACTCTTCTGTCTGGACTAGGCTGTGCGAAGTCTATCCTGGATCACCTTAACCATCTCCAAAGAATCCTGAACCAAGTCTGTAACTAATAATCTAGCCTTGCCTGGTTTGGACCAACCTACTGGAGACCAATACCGCCTACCATACATAGCCTCATACGGTGCCATATGAATGTTGGACTGATAATTTTTGTTGTGGGAAAACTCGGCAAATGGCAAGAACTGATCCCAAAATCTCCAAACTCCATCACACATGCACGAAACATATCCTCTAGTATCTAAATAATGCGCTCGGACTGTTCGTGGGTCTGAGGGTGAAATGATGTACTCAACTCAACCCGAGTACCTAACTCATGTTGTACGACCCTCAAGAACCGTGATGTAAACTGCATGCCCCGGTTAGAGATGATAGATACCGGCACGCCATGAAGCCTGACAATCTCACAGATATACACTCAATCCAGTTGCTTAGAAGAATAGGTAGTCATCACAGGAATGAAATGAGCTAACTTGGTCAGCCTATCCACAATCACCCAAACTACATCAAACTTCTTCTGAGTTCGTAGGAGTCCAAAACCATAATCCATAGTGATTCGCTCCCATTTCCATTCCAGAATATCTAACTTCTGAAGCAACCCACCTGGCCGCTGATGCTCATACTTCACCTACTTGCAATTTAGACACCAAGCCACATACTCTACTATGTCCTTCTTCATTCTCCTCCACCAATAATGCTGCCTCAAGTCCTGATACATCTTCGCGGCACCCGGATGAATGGAGTACCGTGAACTATGAGCCTCCTGGGGATTCAACTCACACAAACCATCCACACTAGGCATACATAGCCTACCCTGGATCCTCAATGTACCATCATCCCCAATAGTGACCTGCCTAGAGGCACCGTGCTAGACCGTGTCCTTAAGGACAAGCAGATGGGGGTCATTATACTAACGCTCCCTGATACAATCATAAAGAGAAGACCAAGAGACCACACAAGCCAATACTCGATTCGGCTAAGAAATATCCAACCTCACAAACTGACTTGCTAAGGCCTGAACATCCAATTCCATGGGCCTCTCTACTGCTGGTACATATGCTAAGCTACCCAAACTCTCTACCAAAAAACTCAAAGCATCGGTTACCACATTGGCCTTCCCGTGATGGTATAAATTGATGATATCATAATCCTTAAGCAGCTCTAACCACCTCCGCTGATGCAAGTTATGATCCTTCTACTTGAACAGATGTTGCAAACTCCGATGATCGGTGTAGATATCACAAAGGGACACCGTACAAATAGTGTCGCCATATCTTCAAGGCATGAACAATAGCTGCTAGCTCAAGGTCGTGGACAGAGTAGTTCTTTTCATGTACCTTCAGCTATCTGGACACATAGGCAATTACCCTACAGTCCTACATCAACACCACGGTGAGACCAACCCACGACGCATCATAATATACAATATAAGATCCCAAACCTTAAGGTAATACTAATACTGGGGCTGTAGTAAAAGCTATCTTGAGCTTCTGAAAGCTCTTCTCACACTCCTCTATCCATCTGAATGGGGCACCCTTCTGGTTCAGCCTTATCATAGGTGCTGCAATAGATGACAATCCATCAACAAACCGATGGTAATACCCCGCCAAACCAAGAAAACTCCGAATCTCCATAGTTGAGGACAGTCCAGGCCAACTCTACACTGCTTCCACTTTCTTAAGATCCACTTTATCCCATCACTCGATACTATATGACCCAAGAATGCCACTAAGTCTAACCAAAACTCACACTTCAAAATTTTTGCATATAACTTATTTTCCCTCAAAATATGGAGCACAGTCCTAAGGTGCTACTCATGATCCTCTCGAGTTCGGGAATACACCAGAATGTCATCAATGAATACAATGACAGAAGAGTCAATATAGGGCCGTAACACACTGTGCATCAAGTGCATAAAAGTTGTTGGGGCGTTGGTCAGCCTAAATGACATCACAAATAACTCGTAGTGACCATACCGAGTCCTAAAAGCAGTCTCTAGGATATCTGGCTTCAGAATCTTCAACTGATGATAGCCTGAACCTAACTCAATCTTGGAAAACACCCTTGCACCCTGTAACTGATCAAACAAATCATCAATATGAGGCAATGGATACTTGTTCTTCACTGTAACTTGTTTAGGTGGTGATAATCAATGCGCATACGTATAGAACCAACCTTCTTCTTCACGAACAATACCGGAATGCTCCAAGGTTCACACTGGGCCGGATGAAGCCTTTATAAAGCAACTCATGTAACTGCTCCTTCAACTCACGAGGAGCCATACAATATGAGGAATAGAGATGGGTTGAGTGACCGACAACAAATTAATGCCAACATCAATATCTCTATGGGGAGGCATGCCCAGAAGATCATCTAAAAACACATCAGGAAAATCCCTCACTACTGGAACTAACTCAATTGTAGGGGTACCAATACTGACATCTCTCACATAAGCTAGATACACATCACACCCTTTCTCAACAATTCGTTGAGCTTTAAGAAATGAAATAACTCTGCTGGGAGTGTAATATAAGGTACCCCTCCACTCTAATTAAGGTAAACCTAGCATAGCCAGCATTACGGTCTTGGCATGACAATCAAGAACAGCATAATGTGGCGACAACCAGTCCATGCCCAAGATAACATCGAAATCTACCATACCAAGCAATAATAAATCGGCTCGGGTCTCAAAACTACTAAGAGAAATCAAACATGACCTATACACGCAGTCCACAATAAGAGAATATCCCACAAGAGTAGACACATAAATAGGGAAACTCAAAGAATCCCGAGATACGCCCAAATACGGGGTAAAATAAGATGACAAAGAGGAGTAAGTGGAGCCTGGATCAAATAGAACCAACACATCTCTATGAGAGACTGGAACAATACCTGTGATGACAGAATCGAAAGCAACTGCCTCAATACGAGTCGGAAGAGCATAATATCTATCTAGCCTCCCCCTCTAAGATGACCTTGACCTCCCTGACCTCCACCTCGAGCTGGCCGAGTAGGTGGGGTGGCAGTTGGTGCTGCAATCATAGCCTGAGGACTCAGTGGAGCACACTATGGCTGAGAAGTCTGTGGAGGTGCACCCCTCCTAAGTTCGGGGAAACCATATGGCGAGTGTTGCCACACAATATGGCGAGTGTCGCCACACTCAAAATAAGCTCTGGGAGGGCGTGGCTATTGTGGCTAGCTTGGGTTTGGTATGCTAGACTAACTGCCGGAAACACCCCGTGTAGAAGGCACACTACATACTAATGGTGCATAATAAGGCTCCTAGGCCTTAGAAAGGGCTGGAACACCACTGGCGGTTGTAAGAGCTGAATAAATCGGGTGACCCACATAACCCCTAACATGGTGAGCTGTTGGGGAACAAGCACCACCATAAGTGCCAGACTCTTGAGACCTCTTAGCCTCCCTCTCCTTTCTATCCCGAGCAAACATTCCCATCTCCTAGCAATACTCATAACCTGCTGATAAGAAATATCTATCTCCAACTCCCGGGCCATGCTAATCCTAATACTGGGGTGGATTTTCCTCAATAAATCGATGAACCCTCTCTCGAACTAGGGTACGGGCAGCGGGAGTCTTTGCTCCTACCCCAAACTAAGATGTGACAGGAGCAAGTGGAATCAATCCTGTCTAAGCTAAGGTGTTGAACACGCTCAGAAACTAGGCTAAAGTCTCCTGTAGGGCTGGTGTAGCAATAGGTACCTCAGGTGTCTTCCCTCCAACTGGAACTACTGAGGGCTCCTTTATAGCAACTTGTGCGGGTGCTCTCGCTGCACCACATGGGCGTCCTCAGCCTCTACCCCGACCCCGGCCTCTCGCCACTCTAGCAAGGGGCGCGGGTTCCTGATCATCAGATCCTTCGGTACGAGTCCTTACCATCTATGAGAAAAAATAGAATACTTCGTTTAGAATTTTGATGTCAACAAATTTTGCAGGACAAGGAGTCAAAGAAGAATAATTTTTCTAATAGTTCCATAGCCCCTCGAAGAAAAGTACAGACGTCTCCCTACCGATCCACAAGACTCTAATAAACTGGCTTGTGACTCACGACACCTACAAACCTAGAGCTCTAATACAAGCTTGTCACGACCTAATCTTTCATCCGTGAGAGGTCGCGATAGCACCTAGTCTCTACGACTAGGTAAGCCTAACAATTGCGGAATAACAACAAATGAAAAATAAACCTAAACCCCTAATATTACAGTAATGAAACAAATGATAGAAATACCGCTCGACATATACAAAGAAATTCCCAAAAATACATACAGAACTTTCCCCAAAACCCAGAATATCATAAGTCAAAAGCTTCTAAGAATTTAATAAAAGTTCTATACACCAATATTTAGAAGTAATAGGGGAAGAACAACACAAAAGATAGAGGGGGGCTCCTAGGTCTACGGACGCGGCAGATGTACCTTGAAGTCTCCATAAAAGCACAGGTGCACAACTAATAGCGAGGATGAATGATGTACTTGGATCTGCACATGAAAAAATGTGTAGAAGAGTAGCATGAGTACACCACAATGGTACCCAGTGAGGGCCAAGCCTAACCTCGGTCGAGTAGCAACGAGGTCAGGTCAGGCCCACTGTTTATAATAAAGGAAGCAAGAAAATGTACAGTATAACAAAAGAGTGGAATGAAACAAAGGAAAACACAGCAATTATAGTAATAAAATACACAGGTATAAACAACAAGGGATCTCCTGAAAGAACGTCTTGTAGTCCCAAAGTAAATGTGCAAGGAGATCTCCTGAGGTACCGCCTTGTAGTCTCAAAAGTAAATATACAGGAAGATCTCTCGAGGAATCGCCTCGTAGTTTCAAAAGTAAATATATAGGGAGCACTCCCGAGGAAATGCCTCATAGTCTCAAAACTAAACGTGTATGGGGATCTCCCGGGATACCGTCCCGTAGTCCCAAAGTAAATATGCAGCTCTAACAAAATGAAGATAATAGTTACAGCAAGAAAACCTACAATTTAGACTAAGTACAAGTCAAGAAAGAAGTAAGATCCACTAAACATGTTGCAAAGAGTTCAGATAAATAGTTAAGACACGTAGACATGCTATTCTACGCCAACATGATAACTACACATGCTAGTTATACTCAGATAAGATGAAAACATGTTATTACTCAGTAAAAATCAGGCTTTTCAACAAATAGCCCGCGTACACACTTGTTACTTCACGTACACGGGCCTTACATATCATAACAACACCAAATTCCTAAGGGTATTTCCTCGACACAAGGTTAGGCAAGCCATTTACCTCGAACCAAGTTCAATCAACCGGTAACCATGCTTTTATGTCACGACTCGGATTTTGCACCATCGGGACTGTGATGGCGCCTAACATTACACTTTCTAGGCAAGCAAACATTAGAACAATCTACTCCTTTTAACAGTTTAAATTAGATATTAAAGAAGAACTGAGATAACTGAATAAATTTAAAGTAACAATGCGGAAGTTGAACTAGCCAAATATCTATTACAATTTCCTGAACCTGGTGTCACGAGTGCAGAACTACTAGAGTAATACACATAAGGGTCTAAAATAAATAACAAGTTGTCCGAATGAAAGTTCACGGCAAAATAAATAGAGGATGGGGACTCCAGGAGCCGCGGGCACTAAACAACCATACCTCAAGTCTCCGCGAATGTCCGATCTGAGCTCTTTAGTAGCCGCTACCAATACCGTCTCCAAAATCTGCACAGTATGCAGAGTGCAGTATCAGTACAACCAACCCCATGTACTGAAAAGTGCCGAGCCTAACCTCAACGAAATAGTGACGAGGCTAAGGCGGGTCACCTACGCTAAAACCTGTACGTAGTCTATAATAATGACAAAATAATTGAAATATAGTACATAATTAAACAGTCAATAGGAAATGATAACCACAGGTTCGAAAATAAACTAGTGTCGTCCAAAATTACCAATCTCTACCAGCTCAAATAAAAATACTAGAAAACAACACAGCTCAAGAAATAGAAACGTATAGGTTGTTGCGACGCGCAACCCGATCCCTCCAGACAACACATAATCCTCCCTTATTCTACCATAACAATATCAATAATAGTAAATAATATATATATATATATATATATATATATATATATATATATATATATATATATATATATATATATATATCCCGATCCAACCATATGTCAATATCAATATCGCAATTTACCCTTATTTCACCATATCAATCCACCCTTATTCCACCTATTACGGCGTGCAACCCGATCCCACCGTATATATATATTCACGGTTATTCTATCATAGTCATCCTCCCTTATTACACCTGTTGCGGCATACAACCCGATCCCACTATATCAGTACCAAGCAGTCAATGTACATAGTCAAATCACTAGGTTAAATCACAAGGCCTTTACGATGAATAAATACCAAACTGAATCAAGAAAAGGAACCTTGTTAAGTATATAATCTACACAAATACTACTACACAGCCAGACCAAACCAGCAATTTATAGTTAAAAGGTACAAACAAATCAAATTAAGCAAATAGCAGGGATTAGAGGAAACTATGAAAAGAGCTAACATGATTAAAAAAAATAAAACATTGATTAACACGTAGCAATTAAGCATGGAAAACATTTAGATCATGAAACATTTAAGATAGGAGGAAAGAAAATTAAGGAAAAACGATAAATCAGGGAAAACAAATAATTCGGCGGCGTATAAGCACTCGTCACCTTGCATATATACCGCTCACATGGAATTCACATAACATAAAGACCGAGGGTTCCTAATTCCCTCAAGTCAAGGTTAGACACAACACTTACCTCGCTCCAAAGGCCACTCAAAGCTCAATCACAGCTTTGCCTTTCAAACACACCTCCGAACCAACAATGTCTAGAAAATTACCAACTAAATATTTCAAAATAAGCCTTAGGAATCACCAACGATCGATAAGAATTCAATTTAGGCCATTATTGAAAAGGTTAACAAAAGTTAACACCCGGGCTCGCTTGGTCCAAACCCGAAATTCGGACAAAAAATCGATTACCCATTCATCCCCGAGCCTGGATATGCAATTGGTTTTTGAATCCGAACTCAATTTGAGTTCTAAATCCCCAATTTATCAAATCCCTAATTTCTACCCAAAAATCCCCAATTCCACCATGAAAATCTTAGATTCTAGGTTGAAATCTTGTAAAATGAAGTAAAAGATTGAAAGAAACCAGTTAAGAATCACTTACCTATGATTTGGGGAAGAATCAATCTTTGGAAAATCGCCTATTGTGTTTTAGGTTTTGAAACTTAGAAGAATAAATGAAAAATCCCATCTAACTTCACTTTTACACAGCTGCACATATCGCATTTGCGACCTGAGCTTCGCAATTGCGAAGCATGCAAATGCGAGAAAGGTATCGCAAATGCGAACCTGTTGCATTTCTGCTTCTGCTGCAAATGCGAACATATTGTTCGCAAATGCGGAACTGTGATCGAAATTACAAACCCCTTCTTTGCAAATGCGAATATTTTCTCGCAGATGCGAGGACTGCCTCGCCCATCTACTCTTCAAATTTGCGATGAGTAGCTCGCAAATGCGAAACTGTCATGCTCGCAAATGCGAACTCTGATCTCGCAAATTGGAGATCAGAGGCTAATTCCCAGAAATTGTAGATATTAGCAATGCCTAAGTCCAATTTCACTTTGTAGCCTATCCAAAACTCACCCGAGCCCTCGGAGCTCCAAACCAAATATGCACACAAGTCTTAAAACATCATACGAACTTGCTCGTGCGATCAAATCACCAAAATAACACTTAAAAGCACAAATTTAGCACCAAATCTCACCAAAAATTCTTAAATATTATATTGAACCTATACCGGGCTCCGAAACCAAAATACAGACCCGATACCAACAAGATCAAACATCAATACTTTTCACAAAAACTAATAATTTTTCAGATTTTATTTTTTAACAAAAATTCATAACTCGGGCTAGGGAACTCCGAATGCGATTTCGGGCATACGCCCAGGTCCCATATTTCGATACGAACCCACCGGGACTATCAAAACATTAATTCGGGGTCCGTTTACCAAAAATATTGATTGAAGTCAACTCAAATAAAGTTTTAAGCAAAAATCCTTGTTTTTATCAACTTTTAACTCAAAAGCTTTTCGGAATCATGCCTGAACTATGCACGCAAATCGAAGAGGGATAAAGTGAGATTTTAAAGGCCTCAGAACACAAAATTTGGTTTTAAATCATAAGATAACCTATCAGGCCATCACATTCTCCACCTTTAAAATAACCGTTTGTCCTCGAACGGACATAGAAAAGTACGTGAGCTTGGAAAAAGGTGGGGATATCCACTGTGCATATCAGACTTGGACTCCTAGGTAGCTTCCTCAATAGGCTAACCTCTCCACTACACTCGAACTAAAGGATAGCTCTTCAATCTCAACTGACGAACCTGTCGGTCTAGAATAGCTATCGGCCCCTCCTTGTAGGTCAAATCATTGTCCCACTGGACAATGCTGAAGTCTAACATGTGAGATGGATCGCCATGATACCTTTTTAGCATGGACACATGGAATACTGGATGGACCGCTGATAAACCAGGTGGCAACGCTGTCACGACTCAAACCGATGGGCCACGATGGGTTCCCGAGTCCTACCTGTCAAACACCCTTAAGCATGTGTCTAAGATATAAACATGAATAACATCTACTAGATTACGAGAATAATATACATAAAGGAAACCTGCCCAAAAAGGCATATATACATATATGTGCAACATACATAGGGCGAGCCAACAAGGCTTCTATAGACAACTATATACCTCAAAACTAGAAGCCGACATGCCACATACTATCCAACTAGACATACTGTCTACAGACCACTAATAGAAATATAACTGTACAAAGACAGGACTAAACCACATCATACCCATATATATATATATACACACAAACATATTGTACCAAAATCAAAAGCAGCTCCGGATCAAGTGGAGTGCGCCAAATCTCATTGATTAGGGATCCTAAGAAGGGGGACTGTCAGCTTACCTACCTACACCTGCATGCATGAAATGCAGACCCCGTGTAATAGGGAATCAGTACGAATAATGTACTGAGTATGTAAGGCATGAAAATTAGTACATAAGAGACATAGATAAAATATGGAATAAAGAAATCCATCTGTAAATCTGAATAACTTTATAAATCCTGAAACATTTATAATGTTATGCACATGCATATAAATTTGGTGTCATGTATAGGTATAGATGTACATAATATCATCAAGTCTTTGAGGGCGTCCCATCATATCATCTCAGCCACCGTGGGCAACATCATCAACATATACCAGCTATCAGGTGGTGGTGCGTATATAATGTCGTAACCTTTTCCCATATCCCATATACATATATTTACATACATACACATATACAACGTCTTCTGGTCATGGGTCAATGCACATGTATAAATGGGTAAAATGCATGAAAAATACGTAATAATCTCAATATTCCTTCCGGATAAACTTTTTCAACTGCGTATTATTCTGAGACCCATGAACAGAAGATAATAATAATTCTCATGGGGAATCAAGAATATAGACACCCCTAATATTTCTCTGAATAGAGTAATTTATGGAAATTGTGCATTTGCTCGTTTCTTCTATATAATTTGGACCATGCCAAAAGAAAGAAGTGATAGCCTTAACATACTTGGAGTATGAAAAACTCCGTATAATATTCTTAGCGAAGATTGCATCGTACTCTTTTAGAACCACAAAATTCGGATGGAATTAAGCTTCTGCTTCTTTTGAAGTATTGAACGAACTGAAGCTAAGAAACGGAGAAATTTGCTTTTGTTGAAAGCTTGAAGATGGTTACTATTTCCACGGAGGCTAATGTTTCTGTTGATTCCAAAATGACAATATCTTTTGTCTTTGTAAAGTTTCATAAGTTCTGATGGTAAGATGTTATATTAATCATTATAATGTATCCCTTTCTTAGCCACCAATTGTCACCTGGTCATGGATTTAGCAAGAGTAATACCTTCACTTTGAGGCCTTCTACCATATTTTTTGAGGGGGTGTAGTTTATAAATTTTTATCCACTTATTAATTAACTTGGTAATGTCCGTTACCTGGTAATTAACCAATTACCCGCATAATTTAAAAATTACCACAAATAACTTAAAATTCTACTTATTTTTGATATACTTTATATATATACACTTTATACATTATACTACCGTGGTCATATGGTACCTTGCATGGTACTAGTCCATAATTATTGGGTATTATCGCTCGACCCGTATTTTATCCCAAATTGGCCACTTTCAACGAAACTCGTTTTCTTTAATTCATGCACCATTTATCCTTCATGACACTTATTTATCGCTTATTATAAATAGCGTTAATACGTTAACCTCAAGATAATCTCATCCCCGAGACTACGTCGATTAACTGAAGACGAAACTTTTAACGTACAAAAACACGAGATGTAACAAACACAAGTCTGTAAGCCACTTCTCCCACTCGATCAAGAATCTTAAAAGGCCCGATAAACCTAGGGCTCAACTTGCCCTTCTTTCCAAACCTCACTAAACCCTTCATGGGTGACACACGGAGCAACACTCTCTCTCCGACCATGAATGCAATATCACGGACCTTATGGTCAGCATAACTCTTCTGCCTAAACTGAGCTACGCGAAGTCTATCTTGAGTGATCTTAACCTTATCCAAGGCATCCTGTACCAAATTTGTACCCAATAAACGAGCCTCCCCTGGCTCAAACGATCCAACAGGCGATCGATACAGCCTGTAATATACTGTCTCATAGGGGGCCATTTGAATGCTCGATTGGTAGTTGTTGTTATAGGAAAACTCTGCAAGTGGCAAGAACTGATCCCAATAGCCTCCGAAGCCAATAACACACATACGAAGTATATCCTCCAATATCTGAATAGTGCACTCATAGTGTTCGTCCGTCTGAGGATGAAATGATGTGCTTAACTCAATTGCGGGCCCAACTCACGATGTACTGCCCTATAGAAATGCAAGGTAAAGTGCGTACCTCAATCAGAAATGATAGACACGGGCACACCGTGGAGACGAATGATCTCGCGGATATAAATCTCTGCCAACCGCTCTTAAGAATAGGAAACTGCCATAAGAATGAAATGCGCTAACTTAGTCAGTCTATCGACAGTAACCCAAACTGCATTGAACTTCCTCTTAGTCCGTGGGAGTCCAATAACGAAATCAATAGTGATGTGCTCCCGCTCCCACTCCCACTCAGGAATCTCTATCTTCTGGAGAAAACCACCAGGTCTCTGATGCTCGTACGTTACTTGCTGATAATTTAGACACCAAGCCACATATGCCACTATATCTTTCTTCAATCTCCTCCACCAATAACATTGCCACAAGTCCTTATACATCTTGGTACGCTTGGATAAATAGAATACTGGGAATTGTGGGCCTCTTTTAGAATCAACTGACAAATTCCATCCATATTAGGCACACAGACACGACCCTGTATCCTCAAAACTCCATCACATCCAACCGTAACCTGCTTGGCCTCTCAGTGCCGCACTGTGTCCCTAAGAGCAAGCAAATGAGGGCCATCATACTGCTGCTCCCCGATACAGTCAAACAATGAAGACTGAGCGACCGTATAAGCTAGAACACGACTGGGCTCAGAAACATCCAACCTCATGAACTGATTGGCCAAAGCCTGAACATCTAATGCAAGTGGTCTCTCATCGACTGAAATGTACACAAGGCTACCCATTCTAGCTGACTTCCTACTCAAAGCATCGGCCACCACAGTGTCCTTCCCGGGATGATACAAGATGGTGATATCATAGTCTTTCAATTACTCTAACCACCTTCTCTACCTCCAATTGAGCTCATTTTTCTTGAACAAATACTGTAAACTCTGATGATCTGTGAACACCTCATACGACACGCCATAAAGATAGTACCTCCAAATCTTCTACACATGAACAATAGCTGCCAAATCTAAGTTATGAATAAGGTAATTCTTCTTGTGAACCTTTAGCTGCCGCGAAGCATATGCAATAACCTTTCCACCCTGCATCAATACCACACCAATTACATTACGAGATGCATCACAATATACCGTATAAGGACCTGATCCTATGGGCAATACCAACACTAGCACCATAGTCAAAGTAATCTTAAGCTTCTGAAAGCTCATCTTACACTCGTCCGACCATTTGAACGGGGCACCCTTATAGGTCAACCTGGTCAACAGGTTGTTATAGATGAAAACCCTTCCACTAACCGATGGTAATATCCTATCAATCCCAAGAAACTCCGGATCTCTATAGTTGATGTGGGTTTAGGCCAGTTCTTGACTACCTCAATCTTCTTAGGATACACCTGAATACCCTCTACTGATACAACGTGACCTAAGAAAGCAACTGAACTCAACCAAAACTCGCATTTTGAAAACTTAGCATATAACTGGTTGTCTCTCAGAACAAAGTCTGAAGAATGATCCAAAGATGTTGCTCATGCTCCTTTCGACTGCGGGAGTAAATCAAGATATCATCAATAAAGACAATCACAAATGAATCTAGATATGGATTGAACACCTGGTTCATCAAATCCATGAATGTTGCTGGGGCATTTGTCAACCCAGTGACATCACTAGAAACTTATAATGCCCATATCGAGTCCGAAAAGTTGTCTTAAGGACATCAGGCACCCTAATCCTTAACTGGTGGTAGCTAGACCTCAAATCGATCTTTGAAAACACCTTGGCACTCTGAAGCTAGTCAAATAAGTCATCAATCCTAAGCAGTGGATACTTGTTCTTTATGGTGACTTTGTTCAATTGCCGATAATCTATACACATCCTCATCGATCCATCCTTCTTCTTTACAAACAACATAGGAGCACCCTAAGGAGAGACACTAGGTCTAATAAAGCCCTTATCAAGCAAATCTTGTAACTGCTCCTTCAATTCTTTCAACTTTGGCGGGGCCATGCAGTATGGTGGAATAGAAATGGTTGAGTGACCAGAGTCAAATCAATACAGAAGTCAATATCTTTGTCGGGTGGCATCCCCGACAGATCTGCAGGAAACTCATGAACAACGAGCACAAAATCCATAGAAGGAACCTCCATACTAGAATCACGGACATAAGCCAAATAAGCTAGACACCCTTTCTCGACCATGTGTCGAGACTTCATATAAGAGATAATCCTACTAGCAGAATAGCCAGGGGTCCCCCTCCACTCTAATCGAGGCAACCTCGGCAAGGCTAAGGTCACCATCTTAGCGTGACAATCTAATATAGCATGATAAGGTGACAATCAATCCATACCCAATATGATATCAAAATCAACCACATCGAGAAGTAGAAGATCTACGCTAGTCTCAAGACCTCCAATAGTAACCACACATGAACGATAGACATGATCTACAATAATAGAATCTCCCACAGGTATGGACATATATACAGGAGCACTCAAAGAATCACGAGGCACAACCAAATATGAAGCAAAATAGGATGACACATATGTTGATACCCAATTTTTCCCTATATTTTTTATATATGCATAAATACCTTCACAATAGTATATAGATGCATATATCTATATACACAAGGTTTTATAATTTTTTTCCATAATTTCAAGGATTTAAATTGATTTATTTCCTTCCCTTTTATTCATAAAATCCCCAATAATTATCCCCCAAATTATTGTTATGATAATTTAGTCATCTAATTTCTATATTTATGCCAAAATATAGTTAAAATATTTTTTATGCATTTTTATAATTTCATTTGGTATTTTTAAAACTAAATTGCATATAATTACAATATTAGCTCATTCAATGTATAATTACATTTATATGCGTAAAATCGACCTTCTACATTTTTAAAATGTTAAATATCTATTTTAAACCATTTTGGTACAAAAAATTATTTTCTAGAAATTACATATTATAAATTATATAGGAAAAATTGGCTATTTAAAATATAGCCAGATTTACATTTCAATTATAGCCTAAATTAAACCCAACCCCAGCCTAATTTCTAACCAAACTACCTGACCCAGACCCTAAACCTGCCTACCCGACCCAGGACCTGTCAAATCCTGGCCGTTAATCTTTTAGATCAACGGCCCTTATCTGTTCCTTCCTTTTTTATCCCAAACGACCCCTAACCCTAGCCCATAACTCAGAGACCTCCGCCTCTGTATTCTCTCATCTCCTCTCTTCTCTCAACCACCCAACCTAACCCTAGCTCCTTTCAACCGCCTACCTTCTTCTCTGGTCTTCTTCGCTGATCTCCCTTTAACTCCTAAGCCTCCAATGGCTCCTCTATTGCCATGCTCATCTTCTCTGAGGCCATCAAGGGCCCTGGCCCACGTTGACGTGTATCTAGGGTTTGATGTTTGGCTGTTCTTGGCTACTCCGATGTGATTTCGAGCAAAATCACACTATATTTGTTACGATCTTTGGGTTTCTAAACAGGTTCTTTCATCTCAAAAGAAACCCAATAATTTTTGTCTACATCTCCTAGATCTGTACGATTTTTAAATGATTTGAGTCTGTTCTTTTGATGTTTTACACTGTTCTTGAATCTCTTTTACAAGAATCATCAATTTCAAGTTATTTTCACCTTCTTCTAAAATTAGGGTTTTAGGAACTTCTTCTAAAACCTTGTTTAAACTGATTCTTTATGTTTAAACTTCTATCTCTTGCATATTTCGACTGATTCTATGATTTTTCTACTTTTTCAACTCGCCTATGTTAAAAGCCCTAACTTTTTCCAGATTTTCTTTGTTTGATTCTGTGTGTTAGCATGAGTACTCGATTCTTGTTTAAGTTTCTGTGGTTACCTTGCCTTGAGTATGTTCTTACTGAGTTCTTAGCCTAACTTATACCACCTCTATGCGATTATGTTCATCTTGATTATTCAAGACTTGTCTCTTTCTATCGATATTGTTTAACCTGCATGTTTGGTTGCTCTTACTCTATTTATATGCTGAGTACTGAATCACGACTTCCTCTCGATTGATTTTGGATTCCATATTTTATGGTTTGATTGAAAGATCTTCCTTTAAACCCTAAATTTCTACCTCATCTATTCAAATTAACTGATTCACCTACCTTGTTTGTTGTGGTACTTGATTATTACTGAACTATTTCCTTAATGGGAGTTTTCTAAACTTATCCCTAATTGTCTACCCTATACTTATTAAATTTGAACTTTTTTGCCTGTACTTTCCTTCACAGGTCATCCGTCTCGGTCTCAATGACACGCTGCTTAGCAGTGGCTTCCTTACTTGAACCTCCCAGGTGTTCAGGTGTATAAACTCTTCCAGTTCTAGTCATTCCTTATGCAGCGTCAGATTCCTCTATCTTAGTCTTCCCTTTTCGCCGAGCCTCGGCAATATAATCCCAGGGTATTACTTTTGAGTTGAATGGGGGTGTGGTTGACACCATCATAGTAAAAGGTGTGACCACTTCTACTTCAAATGGAGCGGAGGTGGCTGCGGGCGGAGCTACTTCTACCTCGAATGGAACTGATGCAGTTACCTCAACATCAATAGGTGCCTGAGTCTGAACCATGATAGGAGTAAGTGTGACTGCAACCTTAAAGTCATCACCTTCCCGAATGAGCCCGATTGACCCCTCAGGGTCCCATTCCTCATTTGTTTCTATAACATGTACACAATCACCTCTATGATCAGGGAGGGGATTGTTGCGGACATTAGGTGCGGCTTCCTTCGCTTGTATGACCTTATTGTCAATGAACGTCTGGATCTTATCCTTCAATGTTCGACACTTAGCAGTAGGTGACCTTTCATACCGGAGTGGTATGCACAGGTTTTGTTCAGATTGACCCATTGGGATGGATTTTCTAGTGCCACAGCGGGAACAGGAGTGACATAACATGCGGCCTTTAACCTTTCATACAATTGGTCGATGGGCTCAGCAATGGCGGTGTATTGTCTGGGTGGCTTGCGATCGAAATTGGGTCTTGGTCTTGGATAATTTAGGCGAGTTGGTGGTGACTGGAAGTGGGATAGTTGGGAATTATAGGTGTGATGGACAGTGGCTGGTTGGGAATATCTGGGAGATGAAGGTTGATATGTGGGTGGAGGTGTTTGATATGTGAGTGGAGTTTTTAGGCGCTGGGCCACCATTACTGCCTCAACATCTCTCTTATTCGATATGCCGCCTGATTGTAGTGCCTTATTCGTGGCTTGCAGTGCCTCGAAATTCATTACCATCTCACTCTTGATTCCTTCCTCGATCCTTTCCCCGAGTTTGATGATATCAGAGAATTTGTGATTTTTGATAACCATCAGTCTCTCATAATATTATGGATCCTGTGTCCTGACGAAGAATTTATTCATTTGTTCCTTGTCCAAAGCGGGCCTAACCTTGGCGGTTTCCGACCTCCAACGAGTAGCACATTCGCAGAAAGTCTCAGTAGGTTTCTTCTTGAGATTCTGAATGTAGAAGACATCCGGTGCATTCTCTGTATTGAACCTGAACCGGTCCATCAAATCTGACGCCATGCTTACCCAGAAAATAAACATAATAGTAGCTACGTACGGACTCTTGTCACCTAGTGCGTACGTAGCCCCCACATTTAGTGGCAAATTATTCAATTATTTCACCTATGGGGACAATACCTCTTACAAGGTTAGAAAGGAAACTTACCTCGCTCTAAAGCGTACTTCCTATACTAAGAATGTGCTCAAACCCTTAATTTTGAGTTGTACGATCCCAACTAATTCAACGAGGTAGGAACTAGTTAATACAAGCTCACAAGATCGTATTCTAACTATTAAAGAAATTCCCCAACCCAAAACACAAGTTTCCTAAAATCCGACCCCAGACCCACGCGCCCGGATTCTGAAATTTTTCGAAGAAAGTTGTTCTTTATAACCTAAGGATCAATAATATATGATTTCTACTTCATTCCATGACAATTTTCGTGGTTAAATCTAACTTTTATCAAATCCCTAGGTTTTGCCCTAATCCCCTGATTTTTCCTTAATCTTTATGTGTTAATCTACCCAAGGTTCAAGTATTAAAATAGAAATAAGTAGGATGAATTTACCTCCAGATTCTAGGTGGAATTTCCCTCTTAGAAAGCTCCCAAATCGCCCAAACAATGGTGGAAATGTGCCAAAAATAACACATTCTTGTATTAAATGAAGGCACTGCCTTCAGCGATTTCTGCACCTGCGGTTAGGGGACCGCATCTGCGGTCTCGCTTCTGCGAGAGAGGGCTCGCATCTGCGGAATTAGGCCAGGCGGGCTAGGGCCGCTTCTGCAGTCTTGTAGCCGCTCCTGCGTAGCCGCTTCTCTAGAGAAGGAGCCGCATCTGCGGTTCCTGGGCTCCTCCCCTTGGCCGCTTCTGCGATGAGTTGACCGCACCTGCGGTCTCGCACCTGTAGCTGACTAACCGCAGGTGCGGAACTTCACTCGAGCCTCATCCGATTGACGCTCGGGGCCCCCGGGCCCCGCTCGAACATACCGACAAGTTTGAAATCATAAAATGGACTCGCTCAGACCCTCGGAACGTGTGAAACAATGCCAAATCTAAGAATCACTCCCTAAAACCAATTGAATCAAACATATGAACTTCAAGTTCTTCAATGTACTTCTAACGCGCCGAAACGTACTTATACTACTCGGATTGACACCAAATTTTGCGTGCAAGTCTTAAATATTATATTGAACATGTACCGGGCTCCAGAACCAACATATGGGGCTGATACCAACGATATCAATCATTATTCAATTTCATTAAATCCTTAGAATTTCAGTTTAACAATTTCTAACAAAAATTTATTACTTGGGCTAGAGACCTTGGAATTCGATTCCGGGCATATGCCCAGGTCCCATATTTTCCTGCGGACCCTCCGGGACCGTCAAAATACATGTCCGGCTCCGTTTACTAAAAATATTGACCAAAGTCAAACTTATCATGTTAAGAAAATCTTAGGGAATCAAGTGTGCCTATTTTAACCCAAACTCTTCCAAATCCTGAACCAACCATCCTCGCAGGTTGTAAATTAGTTAAAGCAAGTGCTTCAAATCTTATTTAGGGGGATGAGGTTATAAAAAGCAAAACGACTAGTCGGGTCGTTACATTCTCCACCTCTTAAACAAAGGTTCGTCCTCGAACAGACATAGAAAAGTACCTGAGCTTGGAAAAAGATGGGGATATCTGCTCCGCATGTCCTCCTCGGACTCCCAGGTCGCCTCCTCAACTGGTTGGCCCCTCCACTAGACCTTTACCGCAAAAATCCTCTTGGATCTCAACTGGCGATCCTGCCTATCAATAATGGCAACTAGTTCCTTCTCATAACCCAGACTCTCATCTAGCTGAATAGTATTAAAGTCCAATACATAAGACAAGTCGGCGTGATACTTCCACAGCATCGATACATAGAAAACTGGATGAACTCCCGATAAGTTGGGGGGTAAAGCAAGCTCGTAAGCAACTCCCCAACTCGTCTCAACACCTCAAATGGGCCAATAAAACTTGGGCTCAACTTGCCCTTCTTCCCGAATCTCATAATACCCTTCATCGATGAGACTTTCAAGAGGACCTTCTCGCCAACCATGAATGATACATCTCACGCCTTCTGATCCGCGTAACTCTTCTGTCTGGACTGAGCTGTGCGAATCCTTTCCTGAATCAACTTTACCTTTTCCAAGGCATCTTTCACCAAGTCTGTACCATACAACTTAGCCTCACCAGGCTCAAACCACCCAATAGGAGAACGACATCACCAACCATATAAAGCCTCAAATGAAGCCATCTCGATGCTGGACTGATAGTTGTTGTTGTAAGCAAACTCCGTCAAGGGCAAGAACTGATCCCACTGCCCTCCAAAGTCAATCACACATGCTCTAAGCATGTCTTCCAAAATCTGAACTGTCCGCTATGACTGCCCGTCGGTCTGTGGATGAAATGTTGTGCTGAGCTCCATACGGATCCCCAACTCACTCTGAATGAGTCTCCATAAATGGGAAGTGAACTGAGGGCCTCTATCCGATATGATGGAAACAGTCACACCGTGCTACTAGACTATCTCCCGAATGTAAATCTAAGCCAATCTCTCTGAAGTGTAAGTAGTCACAACCGGAATAAAATATGCCGACTTGGTCAACCTATCAACAATGACCCATACTGCATCAAACTTCCGCAAGGTCTGGGGAAACCCAACTACGAAGTACATAGTAATGCGCTCCCACTTCCACTTAGGTATAGGCATATGCTGACGTAGGCCACCTGGCCTCTGGTGTTCATACTTAACTTGCTGACAATTCAAACACCTAGCCACATACTCCGCTATGTCTTTCTTCATCCTCCACCACCAATAATGCTGCCTCAATTCACGATATATCTTCGTAGCACCCGGATGAATGGAATACCACGAACTGCGTGCCTCCCCTAGAATCCTCTCCCTCAGTCCATCAACATTAGGAACACATAGGCGACCCTGGAGTCACAGAACACCATCCTCGCTAATAGAAACCTCCTTGACACTACCCTGTAGCACTATCTCTCTGAGAACCGCCAAATGTGGATCGTCGAACTGCCGGGCCTTGATCTGCCCCAATATAGACTGAGCAACAACACATGCAAGGACTCGGCTGGGCTCTGAAATATCTAACCTCACAAGCCTGTTAGCCAAGGACTGAATGTCCAAGGCTAGTGGCCTCTACTATGCTGAAATGAATGCCAAGCTACACATACTCTCTACTTTCCTGCTAAAGGCATCCGCGACCATATTTGCCTTGCCCGGATGATAAAGAATGGTGATGTCATAATCATTCAGTAACTCAAGCCATCTACGTTGCCTTAAATTGAGATCTCTCTGCTTGAACAAATGTTGTAAGTTGCGATGATCAGTGTAAACCTCACATGATACCCCATACAGATAATGCCTCTATATCTTAAGAGCATGAACAATCGCCGCCAACTCTAGATCGTGCACAGGATAATTCTTCTCATGAATCTTCAGTTGGCGTGAAGCATATGCAATAACTCGCCCCTCCTGCATCAATACACAACCCAAGACAACGTGTGAAGCATCACAATATACCGTATACATCCCTGAACCGGAAGGCAACACAAGAACTGGTGCTGTAGTCAAAGCTGTCTTGAGCTTCTGAAAGCTCACCTCACAATCATTGGACCAACAGAAAGGAGCACCCTTCTGGGTCAATCTAGTCAGAGGTGATGCAATAGATAAAAAGCCCTACACGAATCATCTGTAATAACCTGCTAATCCCTAGAAACTCCTGATCTCGGTCACTAAAGTAGGACGTGGCCAACTCTAAACTGCCTCATTCTTCTTGGGATCCACCTTAATACACTCTCCTGACACAATATGACCCAAGAATACCACTTAATCTAGCCAAAACTCACACTTGGAGAACTTAGCATACAGTTTTTGCTCTCGCAAGGTCTGAAGCACTACCCCCAAATGCTGCTCGTGCTCCCCCAGGCTACGTGAGTATATCAAGATGTTGTCAATGAAGACGATAACAAAAGAATCAATATAAGGTCTGAACACCCTATTCATCAGGTCCATAAATGTTGTTGGGGCAATAGTCAAGCCAAAGGACATCACCGGAAACTCATAATGACCATATCTAGTATGGAAAGCAGTCTTCGGAACATCTGAGTCCCGAATCCTCAACTGGTGGTACCCTGTTCTCAAGTAGATCTTAGATAACACCCTAACACCCTACAACTGGTCAAACAAATCATCAATACGCGGCAACAGGTATTTATTCTTGATGGAAGCCTTGTTCAACTGGCGGTAATCAATGCACATCTGCATGGTCCCATCCTTCTTCTTTAGAAACAACACTGGTGCACCCCAAGGTGACACACTTGGTCTCACAAACCCCTTTTCTAACAACTCCTCAAGCTGCTATTTCAACTCTTTTGGAGCCATACAGTACGGTAGAATAGATATAAGCTAGGTACTGGGGCCAAATCAATACAGAATCAGTATCGCAATCCGGTGGCATACCAGGAAGATCAGAAGGAAATACATCGGCGAACTCCCGAACTACTGGAACTGAATCAGTCATCGAAGACTATACGGTGGTGTCCCAAACATAGGCCAGATAAGCCAAACACCCCTTCTCAATCATATGCGAGCCTTTAAGAAAGAGATAACCCGAATAGGTGTAT
Source organism: Nicotiana sylvestris (assembly GCF_000393655.2). Lineage (NCBI taxonomy): Eukaryota > Viridiplantae > Streptophyta > Magnoliopsida > Solanales > Solanaceae > Nicotiana > Nicotiana sylvestris. The sequence goes on along the minus strand of NC_091061.1, from coordinate 161,432,803 downwards.
CCATTGTAGAACCCTTCCACTCCAACCCTGGCAACCCTAGAATTGCTAATGTAACAGTCTTGGCATGGCAATCAAGGACGACGTGGTATGGGGATAACCAATCCATGCCAGGATGACCTCAAAGTCGATCATATCAAGTAATAAAAGATCTGCTCTAGTCTCGAAACCACAGAATGTGACTACACAGGACTGGTAGATCCGATCCACAACCACTGAATCGCCCATAGGAGTGGACACATGAATAGGAGTGCCCAAAGGCGTAGGAGGAATAACTAGGAAATGAGCAAACAGAGATGATACATATGAATACGTAGACCCTGGATCAAATAATACTGAAGCATCTCTACCACAGACGAAAATAATACCTGTGATAACGTCATCTGAGGCCAATGCATCTGGCCTGACCGGAAGGGCATAGAATCTGGATAGAGCGTCGGTTGGCTAGCCTCCACCTGACTGAGTAGTAGCTAGCTGACCTCTTCCTGTCTGGCCTCCACCTCTAGGAAGGCCTCTACCAGTCCCCCCCCCCCCCGCCTTTAGACGGCTGGAAATCGGTGCTAAAATCATAGGCTGTTGACCATGTTGTACTACCTTGCCCCGAAGTTTGGGGCATTATATCCTCATATGACCAAGGTCTCCGCACTCAAAACAACCCCGTGGTGCGGCAACCTGCTGCCCTGATGGCTGACCCTAATGGCCTGTAGACCTATTGGAAGAAGCCTAGATAGCTGGTGGATGGTTTGAACTCTTGGGCATAGCACTAAAATAGGAACCAGAAGAACCCTAGGGACCTGAATACCCACTAGAGGAACCCTGAATAGCTGGCGGGCGATAAGAACTGTCTGGTATGACGCTAAAATAGGGGCACGCTAGAGAACCCCGAGCAGGTGGTGGTGATGAATATAGGGGCCTGCTGGGCTGACCCCTCCCAAACTAAGCTCTACCCCTAGCCGAGGCACCTCTGAACTCTCCGGAGAATCTAGCCCTCTTATCCTGCTGCATCTGCTCCCTACCTCTTAGATGGTAGCCCTCGATCCTCCGAGCAATCTCCACCACTAGCTGATAAGAAGTCCCTATCTCTACCTCTCGGGCCATGTTGGCCCTAATGCCAGAATGCAACCCTGTAACGAACCTCCACACCCTCTTTGTGTCAGTAGGAAGTATCATCAATGCATGGTGGGATAACTCAGAAAGCCTCGCCTCATAGTCGGTCATGGACATTTGACCCTACTGAAGATGCTCAAACTGATACCGCAGCTCTTCCCTCTTAGATGGTGGAATATACCGGTCCTAGAATAACTGTGTGAACTAGCCCCAAGTGATGGGAGGAGAACCTGCTGGCCTGCCAAGAACATAAGACTATCACCATCTATGGTTAAGTCAACCCCATGTGACTCCAATATCCTCATGTTGTGCAGTCTGTCCCTACACTTATCAATGAAATCCTGGGCATCCTCATGATGCTCACCCCCAAAGACAGGAGGGTGAAGTCTAGTCCATCTATCCAATAACTTTTGTGGGTCACCATCCGCAACTAGTCTGGGCTCGGGTGCCACTACAGAAACTGGTTGAGCCCCATCCATGGGTAGGGCACCCGAAGTCTGATACACTACAGCTGCATGACCAAGAGTCTGAGCAGTCAAGGTCTGTGCTCCCCCTCCTGCCTGTTATATAGCCGGATCCGCTAGAAATAAACCAGCCTAAGTCATGGTGTCCATGAACCGCAGTATACGGACCATGACCTCATGGAAACCCGGTGCTGTCGTAAAGTCTGCCGAGGTAGGCTCAGCTGCGGTCACCTTGCCCTGCTCCTCGATGATAGAGTTCCTGCAATATCTGCCAGTGGTGCTACTAGAACAGCTCTAGGACGCCCTTGTCCCCTGCCTCGGGCCGGTGCCCTTCCCCAGCCTTTGCCTCTTCCTCTAGCAACGGGGGAAACAGCTCCTCTCGAGTCTAGAACATCTGCCGTATGTGTCCTCACCATCTGTGAGAGAATAGAAGAGGAAAATTTAGTATACCAACCACTGCATGATAGGAAATTAATAAAGAGTAGTTTCCTAACACCCTATAGCCTCTCGAAGATAAATACAGACGTCTCCATACCAATCCATAAGACTCTATTAGGTTTGTCCATGACTTGTGAGACCTACGTAAATCTAGTGCTCTGATACCATGTTGTCACGACCCAGTTCTGTTATAGGTCATGATGGCGCCAAACACCATTGTCAGGAAAGCCAACGCGGAAATAATAATAAGTTCTAAGTTTACTTTACTAAAACTATTGCAGCAATTTCTTAATTTGAATTTAAAACAAGTGTTAATTAGTAACGTACAAAAAATAATTATACAATCCCAAAAGAATAGTCTACCAATGTGTGTGCCATGACCTGGTGTCACAAGTATGTGGGCATCTAGTAGAATATACAAAAGAATAAATCTATCCTACTATATGAAATAGAATAGACAGCCAAAAGTATAGAGAGACTCCATCATTCTACTGATGGCATAGGAAGGGAGCAGCTCACCGTGGAAGTCTCGGACTATGATCAAGAACGCGCACCAGATTGGTAGCCAGATGTACCTGCCTCAAATCTGGTACAATTAAGTACAGAAGTGTAGTATGAGTACATAAACAATATGTACCCAGTAAGTATCCCGTCTAATTTCGAAGAAGTAGAGACGAGAAGTCGACTTGATACTTACTAGGGTCAAATAATATAAGAAAGCATTATGCTAAGCATGGATGTCACAAATAAATAACAATTTATAGCAAGAAGAGATAAGTGATGTCCTAGACAATATCACAGTTAATCATTTACATTTCAGAGCATTTAACAAAGTTATGAATAAGATTTCACATAGATATCATGCGCATATTATGTCGATGTCGTACGGCCCGGTCCAACAGAAAAGAAACTGTGCACTGCCAGAGGGTCGAATGTCGTGAACCATAGATGCATCTATGTCTACCGAGGCGATCGACCCGATCCACAAATATCAATTATCATCAAGAAGGTGCATAAAGGCGCATTTATATTCAAATAATTCATACAAGTGTTCAAGAAAGTGTATATTCACATATGTTCATTTCCAAATCTCTAGCATATCCTAAGTGATCTCATTAGCATGAAAGGTTATAAATATTCACAAATATGGCATGATACGAGTCCTAAACTACCCGGACAATTAATATAATAGTAGCTACGTACGGACTCTCATCACTTAGTGCGTACGTAGCCTCCGCATTTAGTGGCAAATTATTCAATTATTTCACCTATGGGGACAATTCCCTCTTGCAAGGTTAGAAAGGAGACTTACCTCGCTCCAATGCGTACTTCCGCTACCAAGAACGTGCTCAAACCCTCAATTTGGAGTCGTACGATCCCAAAACTAATTCAATGAGGTAGGAACTAGTTAATACAAGCTCACAAGATCGCATTCTAACTATTAAAGAAATTTCCGGGCACACGCACCCAGATTCCGAAATTTTTCGAAGAAAGTTGTTCTTTATAACTTTATGATCAATAATATATGATTTCTGCTTCATTCCATGACAATTTTCGTGGTTAAATCTAACTTTTATCAAAATCCTAGGTTTTGCCCAAATCCCATAATTTTTCCTTAATCTTTGTGTGTTAATCTACTGAAGATTCAAGTATTAAACTAGAAATAAGTAGGATGAACTTACCTCCAGATGCTAGGTGGAATTTCCCTCGTAGAAAGCTCCCATATCGCCCAAACAATGGTGGAAATGTGTCAAAAATAACACATTCCCGTATTAAATGAAGGCGATACTACCTTCAGTGATTTCCGCACTTGCAGTTAGGGGACTGCATTTGCGGTCTCGCTTCTGCGAGAGGGGGCCCGTATCTGCAGAATTGGGCCAGGCGTGCTGGGGCTGCTTATGTGATCTTGGAGTTGCTCCTGCGTAGTCGCTTCTGCGGAGAAGGAGCCGCATCTGTAGTTCCTGGGCTCCTCCCCTTGGCCGCTTCTGCCATGAGTTGACCGCACCTGCGGTCTCGCACCTACGGCTGACCAATCACAGGTGTGGTTATGAAAGATAGCTGGAGCTTCAGCTCCTTGCCAAATTTTTCAACTTTACTCGAGCCTCGTCCGATTGATGCTCGGGGCCCCCGGGCCCCGCCTGAATATACCGACAAGTTTGAAATCATAAAACGGACTCGCTTGAACCCTCGGAACACCCGAAACAACGCCAAATCTAAGAATCACTCCCTAAAACCAATTGAATCAAACTTATGAACTTCAAGTTCTTCAATTTACTTCTAATGTGTCGAAACATACTTATACTACTCGGATTGACACCAAATTTTGTGTGCAAGTCTTAAATGTTATATTGGACCTGTACCGGGCTTCGGAACTAACATACGGGCCCGATACCAACATGATCAAGCATTATTCAATTTCATTAAATCCTTAGAATTTCAGTTTAACAATTTCTAACAATAATTCATTACTCGGGCTAGGGACCTCGGAATTCGATTCCGGGCATACGCTCAGGTCCCATATTTTCCTACGAACCCTCCGGGACCTTCAAAACACAAGTCCGGATCTGTTTACTAAAAATATTGACCAAAGTCAAACTTAGCCTTTTAAGAAAATCTTAGGGAATCAAGTCTGCCTATTTCACCCCAAACTCTTCCAAATCCCGAACCAACCATCCCCGCAGGTCGTAAATTAGTTAAAGCAAGCGTGGAAGATCTTATTTAGGGGGGCGGGATTCTAAAAAGCAAAACAACCAGTCGGATCGTTACATGCGGGGGATAAATAAACCCCTCAATTTGATATAAATTGCGGAGGTTATGGTAACCCCGCAATAAAACCTCCGCAAATTTCGCATTTTTTTTATAGTGAGTTAATTATTTTTTTCTGTTCAAATATTATTTAATCATTTCAAATTTAAGTATTATGTTGACTAAAGACATACGTGCAACGCACGTACATATATACTAATAAGCCTAAATATGGATAAGAGAGATAAGGTAAACTAAATTAGTAGTAACTTCTTTCTTAGATATAAGATTATGAGATATACATTTAATTTACGTATTCGAATGGTAACATCTACATAAATTAAATTGCAAGACCAAAATTATTGATATATTCAAAAACCAAAAGTTCCTCCTCCTTATAAAATAAAAAGACATAAAAGAAAGCAAGATTTTATGGTTCAACCAGCCAAATCTTTTCACATGCATATCTTACGTTAACTATTAGACGGCCAATGGTGAAGCACGTACATATGCGACTGTGTTTCATCTCCCTAAAAAAATCTGATTATAACATTTTAAGGAGATATTTATTCCACTTTAGAATAATTCCACTTTAGAATAATTCGGGGGTAATATGGGACTTGTGCCTTTCCCCGTAGTATTATCTAGAAATTAAAATCACACAAGTAGTCACCTTCCTAAAACTTGGCTAAAATTCTACCTTGAAATTTCCAACCAACAGTCAAACATTAGTCACTTTGCATGAAACTTGGCTAAAAATCTTACATTCGAGTTCCTTAGAAAGAGTCACACAAGTATGGAGAATTAAAGAAAGAGCTCGACATTTACAGATTTGCTACATTAATCTTGTAACTTTAACAGAAACTATTGGCATGCTAATAAATTCATGGTTTCCTTTTGGTTGGATTTTTGTTGCTTTAATTAACACATATAGACAAAAAGAGTAAAAGACGATAGATATAAACAAAAAAGAACTATATATTTTATTGCACTTTGAACTATTTTATTGTACAAGTCTTCTACTTCTCTACTTTTACTCCCATTAGAACTCTACATTTAATGGGACAAAAAGGATTTACCTTTTGGCGTTTCTCCAAAAAAACCAACAACAAAATTGTATAAAGTAAATTAAGATTTTGATTTTTAGAACTAGTCCATGTACGCTTTTCCACCCCCGAGTTTGAGACGTAGAGCCATATGATCCCAAGGTATTCAATTGAAACTATTCGTAGATAATTATACTGAGGAAATAACGTTATATCTATACACGTGTTCTTGAATCTTCCAATATAAGAATAATTTTTTACACCCCTCAATAAATGATAAAAATGTACAAAAAAATTGCTTTAACTCGTAAATTTGAACTTAATCATAGTAATTGTTTTTTGAATTTTTAATTTCATTACTGTTCACTTCATCCTATATCAAAGAGCGTGAATCTTTTAATTAGAAATTTTGGGAGCCTCGAAATGCACCAAAAGACAAACAAGAAAATAAGAGTACGTGCCTCAGCAAACTACTTTGAAAAAGCCGTAATATTTGCTTCAAACTTCTCTTGATCCCTTCCCCATGCATACTAAAACCCTCTATATGTATAACCGTCGACTTCTGAACTCTGTGTATTCACTGATCAATAACCAAGCCCATGAAGTCTTTGACAGTTCAGTGTCCCTGCCTCTGTGTATAGTTATATTCACTGGTACATTTTCTGATCTTGCGCATAATCTTTATTTCATTCCCTTTATTTTTTCTTGTTCCATATTATGGTTATATACATACCATTTTACTTTTGTCCACTTCTTTCTCCTGCATGATAGGGGATGATACTCTTTCTTTTTCTTTTTTTTCTCACTAGTAACGTGAAAAGTTTGCTCCAATTAATTTAATGTTCCATTCAGTGGCATAGCCATACTATGTCAGGGTAGTCTTCCCTAAAAAATTACACTATATATATAAGTCAAATACTATTTTATATGACTATATATTATATTTTGAACACCCTTAACATAATTGAGAGTGAGGTAAGTACAAGGTGTTCACAGTGATATATTATTCACCAATTCAAAGTTATTTGCCCATCTTGTTTGCCAAAATTAAACGTATGGTCTATTTGACTCTTTTTCAATCTAATTTTTAAAATAAAATAACTTTTAAAACTTAAAATTTATATACAGATAAGTAACTAACCTTAAAAGTTGTTTTTTAATTAAAAATTATTTCTTAAACAAATTTTATAATTTAAAAGTCGAGCTTTTCAAAAATTTCTACAACAATACAAACCCTCTCGACTCTTTCTTTTCTTTAATTTTATGCTTACTTTTATTAGTAAAATTTCTATTATTATCTTTTTTATATTAATTTTGATTATAAAATTACAATTCGAATAAAAGTATTTTTATTGTTCAACTAAAAGTTGGTTAGATTGATTTTAAAAACTTTGGCGCATCATTCATAGATAAAAATTATTAACTTATTTAAAGTTTGAACTCACCATATAAGATTTGTGGCTACTCCACTACTTCCATTAAAACTAAACATGCAATTATTAAAGACAGTTGGAAACTTTCTTGATTTGTGGGTCCATTGTTAAAATCTTGAATTTCCCATTTTAAGTTTGTACTCTGAAGTGCACTACTTGGGTCTTATTGCAAATTAGAGAGTTGGACTAATGTGTATAGTTGTATTACTCCCTCCATTCCGTGTCCAACCAAAGAGAAAGGTTTCACTTAAATTGGAACGGAGGTAGTATTTCTTAGTGATTGTGCAATAATTAAGGTTGCCAGAAAATTGGATATTTTTTTCTTACTTTTTTGTTTCTTTTCACACGTTTGTTCCAAGTGAATTTCAATTTTTTGCGGGTGGCAGAAAATTCACTGAAACAGAGGATTTAAAGGTTTTTTTTTTTTTTTGTTGAGATTCTTGGACTTGGAGAGGGTAAAAAATGGAGGGAACATTAGGCCGGCCGGATGAGCTGGCCAAGTCACTGAGCCGGCGGTCCATGAGTAAGAGCGGTCGAAGGCCGAGTTTTGGATCAATAAGTGGAAGGAGTTGGGCATCAGCTAGTGTTAGAGAAGTGTTTAGTGCAGCAACAGGAGGTGATGTTTTTCAAACAAGTGCAAGGGAAAATGATGATGAAGAAGAGCTTAAATGGGCTGCTATTGAGAGACTTCCTACTTATGATAGGCTAAGGAAAGGAATTTTGAAGCAAACATTGGATGATGGACAGGTTAATTATCAACAAGTTGATGTTGCCAATCTTAGGTTGCAAGATAGGAAACAGCTCTTAGAAAGTATTCTTAAATTTGTTGAAGATGATAATGAGAGGTTCCTTACTAGACTCAGAGACAGGACTGATAGGTGAGTGGAACATAAATTAGTAACAAATTTCCTTGATCTTAGTGTTTTTTTATTGAAGTGAGCCTTGGAGCAACAATAAAGTTGTCTCCGCCTAACATTTAGTTTAGGGATTCGAGTCGTGGAATCAGACACTAAGGCTTGTGTTAGGGTAGGTTGCCTACGTCACACCCCTTTGAAAATTTGGGGTGCAGTCTATTGCCGGACCCTTCGTAAATGCAGGATGCAAGCATCGGGCTGCCGTGCCCGCAGTGTTTTATATTGTTTCCTGGTTCAACATTATGTGTTAATCAAATGATTTTTGTTTTGCATGGAACAGAGTTGGAATTGAGATTCCGAAGATCGAAGTTCGGTTCGAGCATCTTTGTATTGATGGAGATGCATATGTGGGATCTAGAGCACTGCCTACTCTCTGGAATGCTTCCATCAATTTTGTGGAGGTACTATTTCTTCTTCTAAATGTAATCTTCAATAATTTAGATTGATAGTACATTGACAATAATGCCTTTGTTTCCCTCGCTTTTATTGTACTTGTTAAAAGCTTGTAAACTTTGGTACTTGTACTGGTGAATTGATTTGTTTTTAATGTTCAAATTTGATAGGGGTTTCTTGAAAAGATCAAGATTGTCCCTTCAAAGAAAAGGGTTGTCAACATACTGCACGATGTGAATGGAATCGTCAGACCTTCAAGGTATGTTCATCAAATGAAAAGTTGCATTCAAAGTTAATATTTGAGTCTAAATTGTGGGCAGTCAAGGACTCAAGGTTTATTGCAAGTAGTGCACCGTTGGTTAAAGAAAAGCAACATATTTTCCAATTAGTATATCACACATACTTTACTCAGTGTGATTTAGCATGGTTGGGACGGGCTTGGAGCTCATATATTGATTCTGTGGTTTTTTCATTTTACAGGTTGACGCTACTTCTGGGGCCGCCGGGTGCTGGGAAAACTACATTGTTAAAAGCACTTGCTGGGGTGCCAGACAAGGACATAAGAGTGAGTGACTTTTGAATTTTCAACGCGTGACCTGAAAGTTCTAATTGAGTGGTGTTTTGCTGACAATGTATTCTTTTAAGTGAATGGAAGAATCAGTTACTGTGGTCATGAACTGTCAGAATTCATCCCTCAAAGGACATGTGCTTATATTAGTCAGCATGACCTTCATCACGGAGAGATGACAGTTAGAGAGACGTTGGATTTTGCAGGACGTTGTTTAGGAGTTGGAACAAGGTATGAGCTCCTTACCGAATTGTCAAGGCGTGAAAAGGAAGCAGGAGTCAAACCTGATTCTGAGATAGATGCATTTATGAAAGCTACAGCTGTTGCAGGCCAAGAATCTAGTTTGGTCACGAACTACGTTCTTAAGGTTAGACTCCTGATTGCACTCGTAACTAGTCCTGCATGTACAAATCCACCTAAAACTGATTAATGAACTGAATTACAGATACTCTGGATGGATATCTGTGCTGATACATTGTGCGGTGATGAAATGAGAAGGGGTATCTCTGGTGGACAGAAGAAGCGGCTCACAACAGGTATGTACAATATCGCATCAATCAAGGGAAGACCCTCGTACAAGCTTTATTTTGGGATTTTTCATTTTTGGCCCGGCAGCCCAAAACATATAAACTGATTATGTATATTATATGTATGTTTATGCTTAATATACAAAACATATACATTTGCCGGCTATTATTTTTTTTGGGCGGCCCAAAAATGTCCCCTTTATTTTCTTCTTTTTTATCCGCAGCGTCTATCCAGCTTGCTGGGTTTCTTCTAGTGCATGTGCCTTGTAACAACATTTAATGTGAAATTTATTTTTCACTGAATGCAGGAGAAATGTTGGTTGGCCCTGCTAAAGTTTTCTTCATGGATGAAATATCAACTGGCCTTGACAGTCTACAACATTTCAAATTGTGAAATACATGAGGCAGATGGTCCATATCATGGATGAACCATGACAATCTCTCTTCTTCAACCTGCACCAGAAACCTATGATCTTTTCGATGACATTATATTGCTTTCCGAGGGAAAGATTGTCTACCAAGGTCCACGTGAGAATGTCCTGGAGTTTTTCGAGAGTGTTGGATTTAAATGCCCAGCAAGGAAAGGAGTTGCTGACTTTCTGCAAGAGGTTACTTCTTTAAAGGACCAAGAACAGTATTGGTTCAGAAAAAATGAACCTTACCAATATATTTCAGTGGCTGAATTTGCAGAACGCTTTAGTAATTTTCATGTTGGGCGACAGCTTTCTGATGACCTTGGAGTTCCTTATGACAAGAGCAAAGTCCATCCTGCTGCACTGGTCACTTAGAAGTACGGTATCTCCAACATGGAACTCCTCAAGGCATGCTTATCGAGGGAATGGCTGTTGATGAAGCGGAATCCCTTCTTATACATATTCAAGACATTCCAGATTACTGTGATGTCAATAATTGCCTTCACAGTATTCTTTAGGACACAGATGAAAGTTGGTCAGATGGCGGATGGAGGCAAATTTTATGGGGCCTTGTTTTTCAGCCTCATCAATGTGATGTTTAATGGTACAGCAGAGCTTGCACTTACCGTTTTCAGACTTCCTGTGTTCTTTAAACAGAGAGATTCCTTGTTTATCCAGCTTGGGCTTTTGCTCTTCCCATTTGGCTTTTAAAAATTCCCCTTTCTTTCATGGAATCACTGATATGGATAGTACTTACTTATTACACCATCGGATTTGCTCCTGGTGCAAGTAGCTATATTCTCCGTTCACTTCTGGCAACCAAAAATTCTTTGTGGTAAAATGTGGTGTATTTGTTAGGCTGCTGAGTCGTGATATCTGGTCAATGTGAATTTATGATGCACATTTAACAATTAGTTTAGGAACTATTAAGAATTCAAACTTACATTTTTGCGCCTACAATATTTTCAGGTTTTTTTGCCAATTCTTGGTATTTTTTGCTTTGAATCAGTCGGCCCTGTCTCTCTTTCACTTTATTGCTGCACTTGGAAGGACTCTAGTAGTTTCTAGCACATTTGCAACTTTCACGATACTCATAGTTTTTGTGCTTGGTGGTTTCATTGTTGCAAAAGGTCAGTTTTCTGTTTTTCTCTTGGGAATTTGTAAAACTTCTCAGTTCTGATAAAGAGTGCTCTTTATAGTCTTGGACTATAGGTGCAGATAGATCTACAAAATTGACAATTTCATTTGCATGTCCAATTTTGCGAGTTCAATATTTTTTGAATGCGTGCTTATGTATTGGTGCAGATGACCTGGAACCATGGATGAAATGGGGCTACTATATATCTCCTATGACATATGGACAGAATGCGATAGCTATCAATGAGTTTCTGGACGAAAGATGGAGTAATGTAAGGTCTAACATTAGTTTATAAATAGCGACATATGTTGGTTTGATTTCTCGCATCAACATTGATTATCTTGACACATCCTATTTTATGCTCTTTGCAGCCCAACAATGACATGAGATTTTCTGAGCCAACTGTGGGTAAGGTTCTTCTCAAGGCTAGGAGCATGTATACAGAAGACCATGTGTTCTGGCTCTGTGTTGTTGCCCTATTTGCGTTCTCGTTTTTGTTCAACTTTTGCTTTATCTTGGCACTGACATACCTAAACCGTAAGTCCCAAATTTTCTACACTATTTAAAGGTTCAGAATCTGCCTTTGGTTCTGATAAGTTCATGTAAGAAAAATGCAGCATTTGGAGACTCCAGATCAGTTATTTCCGAGGATGACAAAAGTAAAAAAAATAAGCGAACAGGGTGGACTTCAGCATCTTCAGCTCCTATGACTGAAGGTTGAGGCTCTCGTACAATTATCCAGTTTTCATGTCTACAGCTTTTATTTATATATAATGAAATAGATAAGACTCTTGAGAATATCTTAAGGATTTCAAACATCCAGTTTTTTCCCCATCTTGAGCTCTGATGCAAAGAACACCTCTTTCATTAACCTTGTGAAGTAATGAGTATTTTATGGGGTCCATACGTCACCTACTACATTGAAAAAAAGAAAAAGAAAGAGGAGTGATTGACGGGGAGAAAAACAAAACTGTGGGCGCCAGTGGTTTGCAATTGCAAATTGCAATGAACCAATTTATCTTATTGGTTTCTTGGGCAGCAATGATGGCTATAAATAGCAGCCTCATTCTCTCAATTCAGACACACCAAATCGAGAGAAGCAACAGAGAGTTAGAGAGAGTAATCTACAGATTGTAGTATGTGAGATAAATAGCGAGTGAGAGTAATATTGTAGTGAGGTGTTTAAAAAAAAGAGTGTTATTTCTTTCGAAGTTGTAGTAGTTTCTTGACACTACCAAGTTGTAATATTATAGTGGTATTATATTGCTCCGCTCGGGTATTGTAATTTACCCCGTTAAAATATTTGGTGTCGTTGTTACTCTCTTGTGTCATTGTTATTTACCGTGAATATTATTCCTGGGCGGGATATATTATTTTTTATCCCAACAACGTGGTATCAGAGCCATGGTGAATAATGGTCCGATGTCCTTTCAGTATCCCCGTCTCACAAAAGATAATTATGAGAAATGGTGTCTACGTATGAAAGCCATTCCTGGCTCCCAAGATGTGTGGGAAATCGTAGATAGAGGGTATGCAAAACCCGATAATGAGGAAGCTCTGCCTCAAAATGAAAAAGATGTCTTGGCAAAGACAAAGAAGAAAGATCAACAAGCCCTCACGCCCATCCACCAATGCCTGGATGATGCCATGTTTGAGAAGGTAGCGGATGCTACCACCTCAAATGAAGCTTGGGAGATTTTACAAAATTCTCTCCAAGGAGTTGACAAGGTAAGGAAGGTAAAACTTCAAACTCTAAAGGCTGATTTTGAAGTTTTAAAAATGAAAGAATCTGAATGCATTTCAGATTATTGTTCAAAAGTTAAGGTTGTTGTAAATCAATTGAATAGATACGGGGAGGACATAGAAGATGTCCGTGTGGTAGAAAAGATCCTCCGCACTTTAACACCAAAATTTGATTTTGTGGTGTGTGCTATTGAGGAGTCTAAAAATTTAGACTCTATGACAGTGGAGCAATTGGAGGGTTCTTTACAGACCCATGAAGAAATGATCAAAAGGAGACAAGAAGTGGCACTAGAGCAACTTCTTAAAACTCAGGCATCCTTCAAGGATTATGGAGGTGCAAAAAGCTATCGAGTGAAAGGACGAAGACGAGGCCGTGACGGTCATGGAAGAGGAAGAAGTAATGGTAACAACTTCAACAATGAAGTTAAAATCCACCAAACTTTCAGAGGTCGTGCTCGCGGACAAAGAGGAGGAAGAGGGCGTGGCTACTATCAAGAAAATAACGGACAAAGGTATGACAAATCAAAAATTAAGTATTATAATTGTCATAAATTTGGCCATTACTCTTGGGAATGTCGTAGCAATGTTGAAGAAAAAGCTAACCTTGTTGACGACAAGAAAGAAGAAGTTGAGTCAACGTTGTTGATGACACTCAAGGAAGAAGACAGAGATGATTGCAGCTCGTGGTATTTGGACAATGGAGCAATCAATCATATGTGTGGATGAAAAGAAAAGTTTGTGGAGATCAATAAAACGGTGAGAGGTAATGTGTCCTTTGGAGATACCTCAAAGATTCAAATCGAAGGGATAGGTACGATTGTGATCTCCTGTAAAGATGGTAGTCACAAGTTAATTCAAGATGTTTATTATGTGCCAAATTAAAAAGTAATATTTTGAGTTTGGGCCAACTTCTTGAAAAGGAATATGACATCCACATGAAAAATATGCATCTTTGGCTTAGAGACTCAAGTGGAATTCTAATTGCTAAAGTGCATATGGCAAAGAATAGATTATTTTCTCTGAATCTTAAAACAATTGATGCAAAGTGTTTGAAGGCTAATGTGCAAGATGAATCATGGTGTTGGCACATGCGATTTGGGCACTTGAATTTTGAAGTGCTCAAAACAATGGGGGAAAAGAACATGGTGCATGGGATGCCATCAATCAGCTATCCCAATCAATTGTGTAAAGCTTGTCTTCTTGGAAAACATGCAAGGAGGAGTTTTCCAAAGGAGGCCATGTCAAGATCAACCAAACCGCTTCAACTTGTCCACACTGATGTGTGTGGACCAATCAATCCACCTTCCTTTGGTAAAAGTAAATACTTTCTGCTCTTCATTGATGACTTTAGTAGAAAGACTAAGGTTTATTTCTTGAACCAAAAATCTGAAGCTTTTGCTGCTTTTAAAAATTTCAAAGTACTTGTGGAGAAAGAAAGTGGCTATGAAATTAAAGCTTTAAGGTCCGATAGAGGAGGCGAATTCACTTCAAAAGAATTTAATGACTTCTGTCAATCTCATGGAATTCGTCGCCCTCTAACGGTACCTTATTCACCCCAACAAAATTGGATAATAATAATATACATTGGCGAAGTAATAGTTAGTTGATGGAATCCATGTCTCGGTTTAGAGATTGATGATATACCTTTATGAAAGCTTATAAGTTTTCATGTGTAAACCCGGCCGGTGGATTTTGTATCCGACACATGAAATAAGTTAAGCGAAAGTCTAAAGGAAATAATCAATAAATTAAATCGTCAGTAATTTAATTTAATTGATTCGTATCTGAATCTTAACATGGGGAGTTAAATAAGATTTAATGGATGAATTTCGAAATTGAATAAGGAGTGTAATTACGAATTTTTAGTGGAATAATTCGTAATTAATTATGGTGGATATTAATTTCGAAAATTACAAATTAATTCCATAATTAGAAGCTTTGTTAATTAAATTCTGTGGTCCCTATTGTGCCTAAATAAGAGGAAATAAAGGAATCTTTTTTCTGGTGGAAAAGAAAACCTAACAGGTTTTGGAAAAGGGTCTTAACCCTTAAAACTTGTGCTATAAATACATAAGGTTTTCCACCTAGAGGGATGGGTACATGGTGGCTGAAATTTTCTGCCAAGTTTTCCTAGAAATTTCGCCCACACGAAATTGCTATTTCCGGGTATTATTTGGGTAACACAGTAGAAGACCGTGGAACGTTCGAGGATCACGATTGTGCGGGTGATGGAGATTCCATTAAGAAGTTATGGAACTGAAGGCTCACGTGGTAGAAGAGATATGTTCACGCTTCAAGAGGTAACCCGTGAAATCCCGTTTATGCTAGTTGTCTAAATTACATGTGATTTTGATACTGGGATTGCTTCCGCTGCATATAATAATCCATCAATTGGTATCAGAGCTCACTCACATCTAATTAGATAACTAAGTTTTTCATGAAACAAGAATATGGTGTTTATGTGCATTTTTTGAATTACATATATATGTGGTTTTCTGAAAAACTGCACTGCTGTTTTGTGAATTAACTGTGCATAATTTATGGATTATTCTTATAATCATGAGATATATGTTTTCTTATTGATATTTGATTGAGATTATCTGAATTTTTTGGGGTAAACCCTAGAAAAACGCAAAACCTGTTTTTGACCGAATAGCCGGAATTTTCGGAGGTCAGCGAACTTGACGGACTCTGATTGAGCTGAAATTTGGTGGGTCCATCGGAAACGCCGTGGTGAGAAAAACTCACTGCTACCTTAGCAGTGAATCATGGTATTTTTCGGCGTTTTGAGGTCGTTTGGACTGTGTTTTGGACGTTTTTCTATTTTCTGGAAATTATTTCTTAATAATTTTAATTCTTTTTTAATTCAATGGTGTTGGGGATGACTCCCCATGGTCCCCATGATTAAATACTAGTCATATAATATGTTTACACATTGACTATTAGCAAATAAACGTGTTGTTGTATTAAATTCAATAATAGAGGTGTAAGATTTTATTGACTAGGTCTTACAAGGTATAATTCATATTGTGTAATGATATAATTATTTTGTAAGAAAGTAAAATTCTCTATTTGATATCCTGGATGACTAATGATTGGAGCGTTTGGCATGTTTGTGCATAAAAAATTTCTCAAATTTAAGTTTATATTTTCATGCCCTACGTGATTACTAGTTTGGATTTTCGATGAAGAATTTTGTTCTCTGATTGGAGGTTCTAATTAAGTGAAATATGACGGTATGTTGTATGAGTTTTATAATGTTGGTATGACTTTTAAGCTATGGTCTACCATAAAATAATTTTATGAGCTAAATATATATTCACTTGTAAATTGAGAATTTTATGAGTAATAAATAGTTACCACTGAAGTGGTTTGTTTATTTGAACTCATGAAAAATTCTTAGTAAATTTGTACATGTGAAATTATATCTATTCATGGATTGAGCATTATGATTAATAAGTAGGATCCACAAAATGGTCTATTTATTTGAGTCATTGAAATATGTTTAATATACCATGTGAAAATTATCCTTGAGAAATCTACATTAATGGTGGAGGTTCATAACTAGAAAAAGAGTATTTATCTTTGGGTACTAGTGAAACTAACTCCACCCATGAGAAGAGATATTGGGGTTTTCACTGAACGGGAGAAAATATAATATCTCAGGTTCTTATGTATTTAATAAAAGGATAATTTATTGCAAAAGGAGATATTATATATCCTAGAAATAGGAAGAAAATAATATATGCCTTGAGCTCATAGTGTAATTATAAGGAGAATGGAAATCAATATCATATTTATTTTAATTCATGAAACTACTTAAAACGGTTATTCTCCGAGTTTGGTTACAGGCTAGTGGTCATGAATTTGACGGACTCCGATTAACCTGAAACTTGGTGGGTTCATCGAAAACGATCTAGTGAAAAAAATTCCTTGCTATGCAGTGAATTGTTTTTTTTTTTTGGCATTTTGAGGTCGTTTAGATGGGTTTTCAAGCAGTTTATTAAATTGAATTTGTTATAAATATGAAAAATTATTCTTTATATATCGGCTATATTTGTGTTAAATCTGAAACATGATGATTTAACTTGATATGATATATAGCAAGAATGCAAATCACATGGATTTAATCCTGACTACGCCAAAAAAAATAATTTATTCGAATTTGGTCTAGTTTTTGGCGATCATGAATTTAACGATCTCTGAATGACCTGAAATTCGGTAGGATCATTGGAAACGATCATTTAAGAAGAACTCACTGCTATGCAGTGAATCACATCGTATTTTGACGATTTGGGATCGTTTAGGTGAGTTTTTTGGAGGTTTGACGGATTAAAATGTGATTTACATACGAAAAGTCATTCTTTCTATCATTTTATATGTCTAATCTGGAACATGATAACACATGTTGATTTGACATGAATTGGTATATGATAAAAAAAAATGTAGGTCATATTTTAAATTCTTAAAAAAATGCTTAAAATGATCATTTTCCAAATTTGGTCGCAATTTTTGATTGATATGAAATTTGGTAGATTTTTCAGAAATAGTCCAGTCAACAATAATCACCACTATACAGTGTGAAATATTAATTTTAGTATTTTAAGACTGTTTAAATGGGTATTGAGCATTTTTTTAATATGGAACTTAATCCTCAGAGAAAAGTTCGTGGTTGTGATAAAGTGGTGATGGGAATAAACCCCTATGGTCTTCATTTTTTTTATTTATAGTGAGATAATAAATTTATGCGTTGACATTAGGTCTTCCTCCATATCGGATAAATTTATTATGAACTCACTGGCTATAGTTACTAGTTATTGATAACCAGTATTAACTCTCCATCTGAGCTTAAAGGGTTGAATCAATTTTGTAACTACAATACAATCATGATTAAGTGGTGATAGAAATATATTTCTATGGTCTTCCACTATTAATTTCAAGTGAGTAATAAATTTATGCGTTGACTTTAGGTCTTCCTCCATATCGGATAAATTTATTGTAAGCTCACTAGGTGAAATACTAGTAATTGATATCGTGTACTTACTCTCCATCTGAGTATACATGTTGGATCAATGAAACTAGAGCTATTAAAAATGATGTTCACTTGACTTAAATTAACAGTATACTCTCCATCTGAGTTGGGTCTGTTTTAATTATTGGAGTGAATAATCTGGCATTGCATATGTATGTTGCATGAGTAGTTCTTTCCCATCGAAATTGCTATTCAAGATGCATGACATATATGTGTAGTGTGTTTTAAAATTTTTGTATTAAAAAGTTATATACAATTGACTGAAAATAATAGTATGCTCTCCATCTGAGTTGGTTCTATTTATTTTTGGATTGTATAATTCTTGCATTATATAATATACTTTGCATGAATAATTCTTTTCCCATCGAAATTTATTATTCCAGATGCATGTATGTATATAAATATTGAATGCAGTCTGAATTTTACTATTCAGTGTTTTGACTTATTATGATCTATTTAATATTTTTATCTCAACTCCACAATGATTTTATGCAATTTGTCGTATTACTTGTTAAAATTTTCTTTTAGTGATAAGGCATTAATTTTAAGGATGCAATATATGTACTTTTGTTAGAAGGAATTTAATTCCGGTTTCTGGGCAAAATAAGAGATGGATATTTGTTTTATTTTTCGAATAACTCTTGAGTTATTGAGCTTAATAAACACTTTATCTCTTGTGGTACATGAATGCATGACCTTGTTATTATATATTGATGTCTCTCCTGAACAGAACAATATTAGTCTACCTCATAAGAGAATATGTTCTTCAGAATTGAGTAAAACTTATCTGTGCACTTTTATCTAAGTCATATTAATCTGGATAGGATTTCAAGTTGGTCAAGTATGGACCTTAAGGTTCATTGAAAGTAGAGGCACTACCAACTTGTGGATCCTGTTTGGAAGGAAATTTGACTAAAAGATGTTTCCCTTTAAAAGGAAATAAAACTAGTGATAAGCTAGAATGAATCCTTTCTGATTTGTATGGTTAAATGAACATACTCGTAAGAGATAGATTTTGAGTATTTTATGACGTTCATAAATGATTACTCAAAATATTAATATATTTATTTGATGCACTGTAAGTCTTAATGAATTAAGTAATTCAAGGTTTTTAAGACTTGAAATAGAGAAGCACCAAAGAAATATATTAAGTTACTACAATTTGATTGTAGTGGCGAGCATCTCTCTAAAGAGTTTTTTAGTTACATATCAGAATAGGGATTACATCTCAATTGACTACACCGTAAACTCCATAATAGAGTCGTGTAGTAGAAAGAAGAAATAAGTCTCTTTTTGGATATGGATAGACTAATGACGTGTTATTCAGATTTGCCTTATTTATTTTTGGAATATTTCCTGGAAACTTCAAATTACATTCTGAATTTAGTTTCTTCTAAGCTAGTACCTGGGACATCTATAGAACTGTGGACTGAATGTAAGTTTGGTCTGTGGCATGTTCAGATATAGGATTATCCCGCATATGTGCTGAAAGGGAAAACAGATATGTAAGTTGGAACTAAGGATGGATAGGTGCATGTTTATCGAATATCCAAGAAAACGAATGAAGCTTTATTTTATTGTCCTAAAGAAAATAAGGCAATTGTTAAAACAAATGCATTTTTCTAGATAAGGACTGTTTAATAAAACATGTTCCTAGAAGTAAACTATTTTTACAGGAACTGGGCAAAGAAATAACTAGATGTTCAAGAACATCAAAACCCACACGTCAGAATTGACGTTCCATTGCATTTAAGTAGTGGGAGAAC
The DNA here is from genome assembly GCF_000393655.2 of Nicotiana sylvestris. NCBI lineage: Eukaryota > Viridiplantae > Streptophyta > Magnoliopsida > Solanales > Solanaceae > Nicotiana > Nicotiana sylvestris. The sequence goes on along the minus strand of NC_091061.1, from coordinate 161,413,079 downwards.
GTTAATAGACATAATATGCCTTTATCGAGTGGGAGTGATGTTTGAACATTGAACACTATAGTAAGAAGTCACTAATATTTCAATGTCGTGAGGTAACGAAGGTAATATTAGTGGTACTTCGTCTTAGTGGGAGAAAGCTAAAGAAAATTATAGTTCGGTGTTCATTCTTGGGATAGTTTCGGTAACAGGATCTCTGAAGAGTTTAATACCAAACTAGATAATTACGACATAGTACTACTGGACAAATATTGTATCAGATATAACTTGGCAAGATTCTTTAACAAAACCTTATTTGGTGAAGGCTTTTAATAGTCATGTAAAAGAATGCCTGAGAAAGTTGTAGATGCATGGTTATGAGTCTAAGTGGGAGATTATTGGGGTATATACTATTAACCATGCATTTGGATATAGTATATTCTAATAATTATCATGGTTAAAAGTCTAAGTGGGAGATTGTTGGGATATATACTATTAACCATGAGTTTGGTTTAGATATAGTATTTATTATGAAATAATTGTTTATTCAGTTTTAATAAAGTTTTAAATAGATCATATAATAGTCTGTGTCCTTTGCTTATATAGTAGATGATTTAGTGTATAGAGTTTAGCTTATACACGGAAGATTAAATCATCGGTTCTTATAAGTATAAAGTTTGAGTTCACAATCTAATGATGGAATTGGACAAACCATCAGGAATGATTGTAGCACAAGATTAAATATAATTAATCTTGATTATGGGAATGGTTTAATTCCAACTTCTTGTGCTAGTACATTTTGTATGTATTGAACGGACCAGGTAGAGATAAGTATTTTATACTGACTTAATAAAATAAACTCTCTAGCCATTAAATGTACTTATACTCTTAATCTTGATATAATTATTATTAGTTGTGTATATTATTATTGTTTTGATTTATTAAAAGGCGAGATTCTTTCGTGGGTCAATATGCCTGGTAAATTGGATAATAATAATATACATTGGCGAAGTAATAGTTAGTTGATGGAATCCATGTCTCGGTTTAGAGATTGATGATATACCTTTATGAAAGCTTATAAGTTTTCATGTGTAAACCCGGCCGGTGGATTTTGTATCCGACACATGAAATAAGTTAAGCGAAAGTCTAAAGGAAATAATCAATAAATTAAATCGTCAGTAATTTAATTTAATTGATTCGTATCTGAATCTTAACATGGGGAGTTAAATAAGATTTAATGGATGAATTTCGAAATTGAATAAGGAGTGTAATTACGAATTTTTAGTGGAATAATTCGTAATTAATTATGGTGGATATTAATTTCGAAAATTACAAATTAATTCCATAATTGGAAGCCTTGTTAATTAAATTCTGTGGTCCCTACTGTGCCTAAATAATAGGAAATAAAGGAATCCTTTTTCTGGTGGAAAAGAAAACCTAACAGGTTTTGGAAAAGGGTCTTAACCCTTAAAACTTGTGCTATAAATACATAAGGTTTTCCACCTAGAGGGATGAGTACATGGTGGCTGAAATTTTCAGCCAAGTTTTCCTAGAAATTTCGCCCACACGAAATTGCTATTTTCGGGTATTATTTGGGTAACACAGTAGAAGACCGTGGAACGTTCGAGGATCACGATTGTGCGGGTGATTGGTTGTAGTCGCGCAGCCTCGAGATATCAATACGACTCCCCGAACACACCTTAATGGCGAGAAATCAGACCTTCCGATTTTACCGTATTCAGATAGTCTCCGCGTTTCCTAGAATGAAGTAATAAGAAACAATTTTGAACCGTCGTCTCGATGTCATCATTGCCATGACGTCAACCGATAAGGTCATTAAATGTCATGTTCTAGAAAACCATACAAAGGTGGTCGTCAAGTGCGATAATCGAGGAACCCACGAACTGCCATTGGCTAGTCCTTTCCGCTGCCCAAGCAGTTCCTATAAATGCATCGACTGTTTGATACTTCTTACTTTCACCCCATCTCCAAATTCATGAGTCAGAACCCTTTGCCTCTTCCATTCTTCCATCTTGTTTTTAGAGAAATTTTTGCCATAGACATGGCTATGACCTCTAGAACAGTTCCCCAGCAGAACGACGCTGCATCATCATCTCGATCATATAAGGAGGAAACCAGAGCGATTTCTTCTTTGGAACAGTGTACCCTACCTAATCTCGATATGTCAAAGGATTTTAACATCAATTCCACTTCATCTACACCCGGCCGATGCGAGCATGTGTCCTGATATGTTAGTGTCGTGACCAATATTAGCACGGTGAGGATGGTCTACCTATGGAGCAAGGCAATATGGGTGGAGATTCTCGGTCCCAATGATAATATAACGGACCATAAGGCCGGCTTTCTTTACGTGTACACCTACCCATTCACCTTGGGTCCCGATAATTCTTCTGAGTCCTCTCCCCCGAAGATAGACCCAGTTATCCTTGACTTCTGCGACCGATACCATGTGATGTTTGGTCAGATCTACCCTTCTTTTTGGAGGATAGTGTTGATGCTTCGCCATTTCACAGAAGGGGTTGAGGGTGGGATCTTTACCCTCAATCATCTGATCAGGATGTACAACCCTCGATTTTATCAAGGTTTAATTAGGCTCCGTCATCGATCCAAAAAATCATTTCTCGAGCGTCGACGAGGGAAAGGATCGAGGATGGATGAGCAAGTTTATCCGGGTAAAGACCTCGAATATCATCCCAGCCTAGAGGATGCCCTTTTCGGTGAGGTGGAATACCCAACGTAAGCAATTTTTCCCTTAGCCACTTTTTAAGTATTCTTCTTTTTGAAATAACGATCTCTTTGCGCTTCTTGCAGCCGCTGTTTGGTACCCCGAGGAGGTTCCAGATTTGTCGGGATGGATCAAGCGGTTGGATGAGAAGTTCCCATATTTTGTTCGGTCTTGGACCGACCTGGCCAAGGGCCGATGGGTGGCCAAGAATCACGGTAGAGTTTCCATACCGCCTATGTCTCATAATTGTGTTTCTTCATGAGCCATTAGCAGAAGCATCTTGTGATTATTGTGATGGTTCAGGTTTTGGCGAGAATACGCAGATGAGGCCGCCCCCTGGCGGCGAAGTGGAGGCCTTGGAGCCCAGCAAGGGTAAAAAGAGAAAAGACAAGGCAATTATCGCCTTTCCTACGTCAAAGAAAACTAGGCCACTCGAGCATCGAGCCACTGTTGGAACTTTTACTTCAGCTTCTGAGGGGAATCCTGACAATGAGGAAGAGGATGACAACGAATGTCAGCTAGAGCGGAGGACGAGGTCGGATGTGAAAGCCTTGCAAGTGCCTTGGTTGAAGGCTGCTGAGTCCGGAATGGCTAACTCTGATTAGTCTCATGAATCGGGGACCCTCGAAGAAGGTGTTAATGTCGCTTCAAATCGCGTAACTGGATTCGATGCAGTTTCCGCCGGGGGAACCGCTGCCATCGGTCCTAAAGGGTCGAGGCCCGAAGCCTTTCAGGAGCATGGGTTGCCTTCTGGAGAAGTCGGCGACCTGAACGACTTCTTCTCATGCTTCTAAAAACCTTGCCGGCAAAAACCCATTTCAGGATAAAAAACCGGTCAAAGGAAAAGAGTGCAACAGATGCTTTGAAACCTCGGGGCCCTCAAGCTAGAGCGGAGTCCCGACTACCTTGGTCACTGGCTTGCGCAAGCGTTATCGTGAAGTAAAAGATAGAAAAAGGGAGAGGTGATTATACCTTAATGGCGATGGCACTTTCGGGTTCCGGCGTTCATTTGGTGGATGCTATGTTGTCCTTTATTTGAATACGTCCGGGAGCGAACATCAAAAATTGTGCGGATGACGTGTTGGGGCTCGTCTGCTTTGTTATTTTTGGTTGTTTTCCTTTCTCGGGGCTGGTTTTTAGCCCGGTTGTTGAGAAATTTCCGAAGGTGCCCGTTATCGAGCAGTCGGGCCACTTCCTCTCGGAGTTGCCTGCAATCCTCGATTCTGTGCCCATGTGAGTTGTGAAACTCGCAAATCAAGGTGTTGGTTCTTTTGGGAAGGATCTGAGTATGTAGGCCTAGGCCATTTGGTGTCCCTGATTTTGCTGATGGCGAGCACGATGTTCGATACATCGACGCTGAAGTTGTATTCTGATAGGTGAGGTGCCCGTGTTGGCCCCGTTTCCCCATTGAAGCCACCTCTGTTGAGGGATCCCCGAGGGTTCTGTCCTCTTTTCACCAACCGATCGTTGCGAGGCGAATTGCGTTATAGAACATTCCTCCTATCATCGGGGTACGGCCGGTACCTCTCTTTATTCGATCTTGACTCTCTCACTAAGACTCTGTTGGGATATACTAAGCCCGAGGGGGCTCCCAACTGGTCATCCTCGACCCTGATCTTTGACTGGTACGATTGTGGACGTCCGACCAGGTTACGGCGGGATATTCGATCAGATTCTCTTTCAACTAGCGTGAGGCCACCGAGCTTCGTTCATTCAGGCCTTGTGTAAAGGCATGCACTACCCAGTCATCGGAGACCAGGGGTAGTTCCATTCGTTCTGTCTGGAAACAAGACACGAATTCTCGCAGGATTTCGTTCTCCCTCTGCTTAATCTTGAATATGTCGAACTTCCTTGTTGCTACCTTGATGGCACCAGTGTGCACCCTTACGAAGGAATCTGCTAGCATGGCAAACGAATATATGGAGTTGGGGGCTAGGTTGTGGTAACACATCATGCCCCCCTTCGAGAGCATTTCTCTGAACTTCTTCAGTAAGACAGACTCGATCTCATTGTCTTTTATGTCGTTGCCTTTCACCGCGCATGTATAGGCAATGACGTGTTCATTGGGATATGAGGTCCCGTTGTACTTTGGGAGTTCTGGCATTATGAACTTCTTTGGGATGGGTTTCGGAGCCGCTTCCTCTGGGAACGGCCATTGCACGAACTTCCTCGAATCTATACCTTTTAGGACCGGGGGCGCGCCCAGGATTTGGTCGACTCTAAAATTATAAGTTTCAACCTTCTTATCATTAGCTGCTATCATTTTCTCGCCTTACTCAATCCTTTTGGTGAGGTCCTCCAGCATTTTCACGATGGCAGGATTGGCTACTGATCCGTTGTTGCTTGACCTTTCTGGTACCTTTTCGGTCGGGGGAGTAGTTTCCGGCGCTACCGTGCTAGGAGTCTTCGGGTGGCTTTGTAACTGAGCGATAGCCAACTGTTTTGCCTGCAACATTTCAAAAATGTCATGAAGACTAACTTCTTGTACTTCCCGAGCCGGGGTCTTCTAGGCTTCCTATTGGTCGCCATATTGCATGCTTCTGTCGGTGTGTGAGGTTTTATCGACCCACTGCGCATCTTGCGAACCCGCATTTGCTGGAATCGGTCTAGGTTCATTAACGGGGTTCTGCGGTGGTGCGCCAATGACTGGAGTAGCTACACCGTGTTCCCCGTGATTTTCAAGGTAGTCGTTCTTAACTCTGTTTACCGAGCCAGACATTTTGAGCTGAAATCAAAAGATCTCGGACAAGAAAAAACGTGAAAGATAACTTGTGTTTGTGTAATGAAACTAGCAAGAAAATAATCATTATTATTTTTAGCCCCACGGTGGACGCCAAACTGTTTACCGTGAAAATGGTAATAACAATTAAATTTATAAATGGGACTCTAAAAATATGTGATTTATTTTTATGCTAGTTTGTTAGTGTAGTTGATGTTAGGCGTATGAAGTTTAATGACGAAATACGAGTAAAAATGGGGCAATAATCAAACCAAGGGGCTTGCTACTCGGGCTTCGGACTGATCGATGAAAGGCCTCGTGGTTGATACCCGGCTCGAGCTTGAGCTATCGGGGGTAACCGGGAAGGGGATAACATTTGAGATGAAAGTAGAGAAGGCTCTTTATGGCCAATATCAAGCAATAAATGAAGAACAAATATGAAAGCAATAAATGTAAAGAGTAGCCCCGAGTGAGTAAGTTAGATAGAAAAGAGAGAGAGAGATTATTGATCTTGAGTAGAACGGTTGGAGCAACAGCAGCCCCTTATAAAGTGGTGAGGATCCTCTTTATATAGGAGGGGGAATACAACATAGTACATAAGGTATTAATTGTAAAGACACGGAGATGGGATGGCTAGACATGATATCAGACTCTACTGATGCCATTTGCTTGCCTCGGGGACTCCCTACCCTCGGGATCATTGTTGGGTCAATCGTGAATGAACCTCGAGGGGGAGAACTTGGATGTAGTCGCGCAACCTCGAGATATCGATACGACTTCCCGAACACATCTTAATGGCGAGAAATCGGACCTTCCGATTTCACCGTATACAGACTCCATTATAAAGACTTCAACTCAACTAACTTGTGATAATCTTACCACAAGCCACTTTGTCACTCTCTAGTTACAAAGACTTTAACTTAAGACTAACTCTAGTCACAACACAAACTTAGAGAGTTTATGGTTTTTACAAGAGGGTTCCTAATCAACGCTTCTAGCTAAGCAATTTAGGAGTTACAATAAGAACAATCACAAAGTTAAAACTCAACTAAGGACAACAAAATACTAGATTTAGGAACTGGTCCATAGTAGCATTTAACTTTGTTCTTCAAGCTCTTGAGAATTAAGTTCACTGTTTTGCAGAAGGCTTGAATGAATTCTCAAGTATTCAAGTGATGTTTTGATATAAACTCCTTGTTAATACACCTTGATGACATCACTTGATTGATGTAAGCATTTTAGTTGGTCAAAGGACAAGTGACCACTGGAAATAGTACAGTGTAGGGAGAAACAATGCAGGAAGTCATGTCGCTTCCAACTGTGTCCAATTGACCTCGTACTGCTATAAGGGAACCACAAGGGTATCAGGTCCTTGTTTGGTTCTCTATCTCCTGAAGCTACAGTAGTTCACATTTAGCTGGAATCCATTAACTTGCAATGTATCCCAAATATGTCAGGTTCCCTATCTGGTCCTTGACAGTAAGTTTGTTAGATCATCAAAATATAAGGCAAAGACATTGAAAACCCATAAACTTTCCCTTTTTTGATGATGACAAACTTAGACATTGATAACATGTATTTAGAGCAAGGAGAACCGGATAAAGTAACAGGAGCTTACAAGTTCCCCCTGACTTTATGCCTTCCCCTTTAATCAGATCCTTGATTCAAATTATACTCAAATTATACTATTCCCCCTTTCGAAATCATTAAAAAGACACAAGCAGTCAAACAATACAAAGAACTCTAGCCGAGCTAACTCATGCCACATATGTGCACACAACGTGATAGAGAAGAGAAGCATAAAATTCAAGCAATGAGATAATAAAAGAGGATAGATTTTATATAGATAAAAATATACGCCTTTTCTTAAAAAGCAAAGGCAGAATTGGAATGTTAAAGACGGGAGCAGTACTGTTACATCCCAACCACATCAAAAAAAAGAAACAAAACATCTGCCAAAAAAACTTAAAAGAACAATCCAGAAACTAGTCACTAAAGGGGTCCTTAGGGGGCACTAGGAGTAGAGGGCTTGGAAGCTGCAGCAAGAGTTTGGAGAACTAGGTCTATTCGGGCATTGATCGGCTTTTGCTCATTGAGCAGTTCTGCTTTCAGGTTCTCTACTTGCACCCTGAGATCAGCATTTTCTTTTGTCAAATGAGCCACTTTATCATTTGATGTCGGAACCCCTTGGGCTTGCTGACCTTCCAGGATAGCATTCCTAGCCTTCAACCGACGAATCTCCTCAGTTGCACTATTTTGAGCATTAATGAGCTGTAAGATAGTTGATGTACTGCCAACCCCCCCAATTCTTTTCTATGTACTCGCATTCTTCCAACGTTGTTTGTGAGAAAGTCTGTTTCTTGGTTCCTACCTTGCCTTATCCCAGCGGCACCTTGAAGAATTTAAACACTTGCGTAAGCAAAAACCCATATGGAAGACCATGATTACCATCCTTGAAGGTTGCTACTTGTTGCATGTGTTCGATCATAATAGCAGGCAGGCTGACAGGAGTAAAGCTATCCAATTGCTCCATCAAAACCAAGTCAGACTTAGAGGTCATGGACCTCCTCTCAGCACGAGGCAACAGAACTTTATTTACCAAATCGAAGAGCAATTGATAAACATAGAGTAATGCCCTTTTGTGGATCTGGTCCCCTTTTTGGTTTGCATTGTCCTTTACCATAATATTCTGAAAATTATACTGACACGCATCCTTCACACTAGACACACCAACTGTAGGGACCTTAAGAATATCCCCAAGTAAACCTACATCGAACACGATGTCTACTCCATTCACCAAAGCACAAATATGGTCAGTATCAACGAGAAAGAGGCTAGTAAATAAGCTTTGAACCTCATCCTCATACACCGTAGGTGCATCCATTTGGAATAGATTCCCCCATCGTTGAAACTCAACCATCTCAAGAACTTGTCGCATACCAGTCATATCAGAGATTGTTGGGTCAAACGTACGACCAGGAGAACCTTTTGGTGCCTTAGACGTTTTGAAGCAGAACTGCTTTCACTCCTCAGCTTTTTCACAGAACCAGGCTCCTTAACAATTTCAGACTTTTCTTTGCCATACTTTCCACCACTTGATTTCTCTTTTCCCGTTGACTTGACTAACACATCCTCATCAGAAATTGAGGGCTCACTCACAACATCCTTCAACTTGGAACTGGGGGTTGAAACTTTCTCTGCTGAAGCAGGCAACTTCTTTTTCTGGAACTGTATCACCAAGGAACTAGGTTCCTCTGGTGTTTCCTCTTCCACTTCTACCACAGTGACAGCTTTATCACACACTGGCACATTATCTTTCACCAACCTCCTCCTTTGCTTCTTACTACTTTTTCTGCTCTTTTGAATGGTAGAGTTGTAGGCTACCTTAGCTTGCAACCTGGTAGTAGGTCGTTTGGTGGAAGACTCATGGGTGGACACCACCCTTCGCTTGACTATGAACGCATCAAGAGCCAGGTTGTCTAAATCCTCCTCATCACTAGACCTCATTGTCACACCTCCATTTTCCAACCCCGCGAAGGGCGTAGGGAGTTTTTTCAATTAAAGGACAATCGAAACGGGATTTATTTATTTATTTCAGAGTCGCCACTTGGGAGATTTAGGGTGTCCCAAGTCACCAATTTTAATCCCGAATCGAGAAAAAGAATGACTCCATATTACAGTCTGCGTACCAGAAATCCGGATAAGGAATTCTGTTAACCCGGGAGAAGGTGTTAGGCATTCCCGAGTTCCGTGGTTCTAGCACGGTCGCTCAATTGTCATATTTAACTTATTTATCTGATTTTAATACAATTGTGAACCGATGTGTCAATCTTAACTTTTTACCACTTTATTATTATAATTATTATTTTTTTTAAAAAAAATTAAAAATTGTGAACATGTTTAAAACATGTCTTTGGATTACGTCACATGAAATGCACCCGCAATCCGGAACATATTTTATTCAATGTTTTAGGATTTAGATTTGGGTCGCATGAAATGCGCATCCGAGTTTAAGAAGGTAAAATTAATTAAATCGCGCCTAAAGAGTCTAGCGCGTCATTATCTTTGGGGAAGGAAGTGAAATTCACTAAACAATCCATCCCAAATTCTAAGTAATTTTTTTTAAAAATAATTAAATAAATAAATGAGATTAGAGAATTATGTAAATTTGTATTATTTACATCTATTTATTTTTAACGAAATCCTTCCTTATTTTAAGAAAATCCTTTAATGACTACCTTTTATTATTACTAAGTTTGTCTATAAATATAAAATTAATATCTACATTCTTGAAAATAACATATTAAATAGAAGAGAAAAACAAATATTAACAGAAAGTAATAAAAATTATAATCATAAATACAACATGGAATTATCGAAAAATAAAATAAAAAAATAAAATAAAAATAATTATCCCATAGTTTGATTAAAAATTTAAATTGTTAGTAAGACTTAAGCTTATTGAAACTAATTATTTACAAATACTGAAAATTGAAAGAAAGAAAAAAAAACTTGATTACTAAACCATATTTCTAAAAAATTTAAACAATTTAACCTTAACTAACTTTGTTTTAATTCACATCATGTCCTAATACTTGTTCGCAAACTAATTCATGTTTTAACTGAAATTGACTACATGATTCCGATTAACTTATCGTTGACGAAAAACCTTATGAATAAGGAACTTAGTTAACTTTTGCCAAACTGATTCAATAACGCCATTTTTACGTTATTTCTTCTATTTTTTTTATTAAACAGTTTTAATTAATAATCAGGCTTAAATATATTTCCTAATAATCTGGTAAAGGCGTTATTTAATATGTCGCTATAATATGCCTAGTTATGCCGATGACAGTGATTTACAGAATAATAATACATGAATAACCTAAATACAATACAAAAATTAAATTAAACTAAATTAAAAATTTAACACTCCATTCTTCATTTCAGCTTACAAAATGCCAAAATTACAGTTGTGTACCTGATATTGTCAATATAAGAAGAAGAAAGTCAGCAACGTAATACGTAACACAGCAACAGCAACAATAACCAGCAATAACCAGTCAACGAAAATCCCAGCGACAGCTTTGAAAAATTCAAAATAAAATCCAGGAATGCCAAAAATAACGGACAGAAACCAAGGGAGATTTTCAGATTTTTTGAAAGGCTAGTTAATCTTCAACCCTTAATTTCTACACCTGTATACCAGAATATTTATCAGGTGTGTACTACTTTCTCTTCTAATTTTCAACTTTTTTTTTATTCTTTCTTTGTATGTTTTTCTTTTCTTGAGAGTTTCAATATTTTTTTTTCGGAATAAATGTTCAACTCTTTTTTTTTTAATCTCTTTTTTTTCTCTCCCCCTCTATCATTTTTCAGACCTCTCTATATATAATCCCTACCCTTTAATCAATTAAAATCAATCCCTTTCTCTACCAAACTCATTATCTTCCCACTCATTCTTATTACATTAAATAAATATATCACACCACCCCATTATATTTTGTCCCCCATGCTTCAAATAAAATAATGCAAGATTCCCCTTTAAATTAAATCTTGTCCCCCCTTTATATTAAATAATCATATCACAACCCACCCCATTTCATTTTGTCCCCCATGCTTCAAATAAACAATTACAAAATGTACAATTCCTAAACTACCCCTTCTGACCTTACTGAAATTACCAAACTACCCCTGAACGTATTACAAATTTACCAAACTACCCATCAGCTATAACACATCAATTAATCAAACTTAACCAAAATATAGACAATATGATCAATTTCTAACAATGTTCAAACAACAATATGAACATGGATGAACATCATAACAACAATATCACATGAACATGATTTTAACAACATTTCAACAACAAATCACATGAACACAAATTGAACAACCAAGAACAACCAAAATTTGATTGAACAATATTTTTGGCAACAACAAACCTATTTTTCGGATTTAAACAACAACAACAATCAAACAAGTATATTTAGATTCTTAAATTCAATAATATTGAACTTAAAATCAACTCTAACAACATTATAACAAACAATTCTTATATTAAACTTTAAACAAGATTATGAGACTAATTCAAGAAATAATCACAAATGGTAAACAAGAAATCAAACTATACACATTTCGGATTCAAAATCAAACAAACATAATATGAACATGAATGAAAAGATTCAACCACAATAACAAACTTTATTCAAATTTCGAATTGAACTTAAACAAAACAAATAAACATATTCAAATCACTAATCTTCAAATAATCAATTAATCTTTCTTAATTAAATCCAACAAAAAAATATAACAAAGATACATGATCATGAATGAAATCTATATTAAACAAACAACGGATTCAAGCGATTTAAACTAAATCTAACAATATTAAACCTAAACTAACAATTCCTTTTTTGCAAAAATTAAATTAACATGAAATAAACTGAAAATCAATTAATTAAATTTTCATTTGACTCTGAAAATTAAACCAACCAAACATATAAACAAACTAAAAAAAAATTATTTCAATGATGAACAAACAAAACAAGAATTGAATCATTTATCGATTTTGGATCCGAAAAATACCAAACAAAAATATGGACGATAAATGAGATCCAAAAAACCACTAACCGGAAAATGAAACGACGAACAACGACCAACCAACGACGAACTCGGACAGTGATCGACGACATCGACCAAAACTACTCCATGTACGCGAACTCGACTGGACTGAAGCAGTAGCATCCGCTACTGCTGGACATCAGAGCTTGAATGGACGCAGCAACAGCTCGGACGCGAGGAGGAGCAGCGGCGACGGTGTGGAGGAGCAGCGGCGAACGTGTGGAGAAGCAGCGGCGACGGTGTGGAGGACGACGAAGCAGTGGCTATGGCTGTTTGAGGTGAAGAAGACGACGTGAGGCAGCAGCTATTGCGGACGCTGAAGCAGAAGCAGCGGGTAGTCCATGGTCGAGCTTGAGCTCGTCAATGGAGAAACAACGCTGGGACGATGGACTGTTGTGTCGTTTGTTTGTGTATGTGTGTGTGAGTGTGACGACGTTAGGGGGTGTTCGTGGTGGAGGGTGGTCGACGTTGGTGAGGGCAGCCATGGTTGTGCTTTGGAGTTTTGAGGAAGAAGAAGGAGAAATGGGGGGGGGGGCGGATGCTTAGGCATTTTTAGGGTTTTTTCTTTCTTTTTTTTTGTTTTATTTTGTTTGTAAAATAATAGGGGTGTTGGGTTATGGACTGGGTCGGCCCAGTTCGAAATGGACTGGGTCGTAGGGAAGGTTGGGCCATTCTTTGGGCCTGTGGCTTGAAATTGAAGAAGATGCCCAATTCCGACTTTCTTTATATTTTCGCTCTCTTTTATTCTTTTATTTTTCTAAAACTAAATTATAAAAATACTTAAACTATTATTAAGAACTAAATTAAGTTATAAAAGCGCAAATTAACTCCCAATAACAATTAACGCACAATTAAGTATTAATTAAGCATAAAATTGTATATTTGGACATTAAATGCTAAAAATGCAAACGATGCTTATTTTTGTAATTTTTTAATTTTTGTAAAACAAATTTAATTACTAACAACTATAGAATTAAATCCTACATGCAAAATGCGACATATTTTTGTATTTTTTATTAATTTATCAAATAAACACGCACAGACAAATACAAATAATTATTCAAAATATCACAAAATATCACAAAATTGCACACCAAAGAAAAATCATTTTATTTTTGAATTTTTTGGGAGTAATTCTCATATAGGGCAAAAATCACGTGCTTACAGCTGCCCCTCTTTGCCCGGAGACACGAAGGGTTTTCGTGCAAAGATAAAGCGAGCGATTTTTGCCCATCCGAGTACTCTGTTGAAGCATTTTTTGAAAAAGATTTGACCGAACCTTTGCTTCAAAGGTTTCCTACATATCCTGGGCTAAACAGGAATCAGGTCAATGTAGTTCGGGAAGTCTTGGTAGCTGGGACTACCATGGGACTGCAATGTTACTGTTGTTGCATGCTACTTTTACTGTTTGCTGACCTCCTTATTACACCATGCTTAAAAAATAAGAAGCTAGACTAAGCTAGAAATTACAGAATCTTATCTGTTTTCCCCCTTGCTCCGGTTGCCTTGCTTTTTGTCGGTTTGTGTTTCCTCTGGTGCCTTTTTACCAAGACTTCTGGCCCTTGATTTTTTTTTAATACCAGTTTTCGTCATTTTGTTCGGTCCGCTGGGGACATGGCTTTCTTCATTAAGCTTTTTGGCGGTTCCTCTGGGGATACGATTATCTTCATCAGATTCATCAAGACGCGTCTTTTCTTTCTTTTGACTCATGCGCTTGAATTTGCGCTGGGACTTCTTGTTGCCACCTTCTGCCTTCCGGTGTTGGGATTTTTATTGTTTCCTGCTGGGGATTCTTGTTGTAACCTTCTGCCTTCCGGTGGGGTTACTGACTTCAAAATCTGCAGTATAAGACTGAAAAGTATTCCTCTCGTTATACAGGTGGGCGCCTGGACATGAAATGAAAATGTATACCCACATTATACTGGTGGGCGACCTGGAAATGAACAACTGAAATGTATGCCCGCATTATACTGGTGGGCGACCTAAAATAGATATGAAAAGACAGAAATGTATTCCCGCATTATACTGGTGGGCGACCTAGAACATGAAATGAAAAGAGAAATGCATACCCGCATTATACTGGTGGGCGACCTAGAGCATGAAATGAAAACATAAATGCATACCCGCATTATACTGGTGGGTGACCTAGAACATGAAATGAAAACATAAATGCATACCCGCATTATACTGGTGGGCGACCTAGAACATGAAATGAAAAGAGAAATGCATACCCGCATTATACTGGTGGGCGACCTAGAGCATGAAATGAAAACATAAATGCATACCCGCATTATACTGGTGGGTGACCTAGAACATGAAATGAAAAGAGAAATGCATACCCGCATTATACTGGTGGGTGACCTAGAACATGAAATGAAAACATAAATGTATACCCGCATTATACTGGTGGGTGACCTAGAACATGAAATGAAAACATAAATGCATACCCGCATTATACTGGTGGGTGACCTAGAACAGAAATGAAAAGACAGAAATGTATTCCCGCATTATACTGGTGGGCGACCTAGAACATGAAATGAAAAGAGAAATGCATACCCGCATTATACTGGTGGGCGACCTAGAACATGAAATGAAAACATAAATGCATACCCGCATTATACTGGTGGGCGACCTAGAACATGAAATGAAAAGAGAAATGCATACCCGCATTATACTGGTGGGCGACCTAGAACATGAAATGAAAACATAAATGTATACCCGCATTATACTGGTGGGCGACCTAGAACATGAAATGAAAACATAAATGCATACCCGCATTATACTGGTGGGCGACCTAGAACATGAAATGAAAACATAAAATGTATTCCCGCATTATACTGGTGGGCGCCTAATTGGTAAAGAATAATTTGAATTTGTTTCCTCGATTCTCCGAGAAAATTTCCACTTGTGGCAGAAAATTTTCTGCCCCAATTCTGGCGATCTTTCTTATGGCGTATCTTTAGGCCATCATCAACACTTTATTTTCCTGTTCAAATCAAAGAAAATTTAGTTAGTTTTTTTTTTTTTTGAAATATGGCGAGTGGTCATGTCACTCCTGATGGGGATGATTGTTCCCTTTCCCTTATTCTTGTTCGGCGTTCTCAAAACTTGTTGGGGATGATGTTATTTGCTGGGGATAACATTCTGCTGGGGATGGTTTTTCCATTTATCCCTTCACCATTTTGTATCTCAAAAATTTCTGGAGGTTATTTTGCCGAAGAGGGATTTTCCTTTCTTCCCTTCCCCTTCTGTGTTGTCCGACCACCTCGGAGCTTGGTCGATATTCGGTCGGAGTACTCTGGGGATCGTCTTGGAACTTGGCTTACAATTTCCTCAACATGTTTTTTTTTCCGGCTCTTCCCCGTACTTTCCTTGCCATTTTAGGACAGTATTATTCGGCCTAGCAACCAACGTCTTTTGTCTTATTGCCTTGTCTCTTGCCTGCCCTTTTCACATTTTATGTTGTACCATTTTGGCAACTGGTAGTAAGCTCTGAAAGACCTTCCTTAAAACATAAATTTCTAGAAAAATTCTTTTAAACAAAGAAATGAAAAGATAGAAAAATGAGAAAATCTTTCTGAACAAATGATGGAAAAAAATGAACTTATCTGGGTGATATAACCGATTCCAACGATCATGTTGTGCATTCCGGATTAATCAACCCAGTCTATTTGTGTCGATCAAACTTTCTGATGTCTTCACTTGCTGGGGATAAATAGGTGCCCAATTATTCGCAAAATGCGGATCTTTTCCGTCAATCTATCTTGTCGCCTCATAGTGCCCTTCGCGGGGTTTTCACTAACAAGGCTCTCTCATTTCTCACAACTCCCGTCGCCTTATGGTGCCTGTGAAGGTTTTCACCGATAAGACTCTCTCATTTTGTATTTCTCAGCTTACGTCGCCTTATGGCGCCTGTGAAGGTTTTCGCCGATAAGACTCTCTCATCTTATTTTCTCAGCTTGGGATTGGAGTGTTGTCGATAAGATTTTTCTCTGCCGGGAATTCTTTTGGCTATCAATTCTTTCAATTCATGATCCTCATTCAGTCAGGGACCGACGTTTTATTCTTGGTTTTCATTTGCCTATCTTAACACCTCTCGGATACTGATCGGGAGGTCTTTTTTTGGATATCAATATAGGTTTTAGAAGAAAAGGATATAAAATTCAAAATAACTTTGATGGGTAAAGTATTACAACTCTTGGAATCAAACTCTTTTTTTTTCAAAATTTAGAAACATAATTTCTGCCCCAGTTTTCTTACTTGGGGATTTTTCTTTTGATTTTTTTTTTGTTACCTTATGACCGAGCCGTGAGGCGCCTACGTATCCTCTTTGAGGAATCAGGTCGAACGTAGTTCACTGACTCCTTTGTTTTCTTGCGACCTTCAAAAAGTTTTTTTTTCATACATTTTTTCATTAATGATTCCAAGAGAGGGGTATAAAAAGATAAGTATGGCTCAAAGGGGTAAAGCAAAGGTTAAAAGTGTTTGGATAGAAGAAAGAATTGCCTCCGTCATTTCATTATCCGATAAGCACTAAGTACAAACAAACAAATAAACAACAAAAGAAATTACACATAATATCTTTTGACTGCATCAGAATTGATAGCCATGTCGACGCATCTTCCTTCAACATCTGTCAGACGTAAAGCGCCGTTGGATAATACTCTGGTCACAATATACGGCCCTTGCCAATTCGGGGCGAACTTGCCTTTTGCCTCAATCTGATGTGGGAGGATCCGTTTCAATACTTGTTGCCCTACTTCAAATTTCCTGGGGCGCACCTTCTTATTGTATGCTCTTGCCATTCTCTTCTGATATAACTGGCCATGACATACTGCTGCCAATCTTTTTTCATCCATTAAACTCAGCTGCTCTAGTCGGGCTTTGACCCATTCATCATCGTCAATCCCGGCCTCAGCGATAATTCGAAGGGAAGGAATTTCAACTTCTGCTGGTATTACTGCTTCGGTTCCGTATACCAACAAATAAGGAGTCGCACCTATTGAAGTACGAACAGTAGTGCGGTATCCTAACAACGCAAATGGTAGCTTTTCATGCCATTGTCTGGATCCTTCAATCATTTTCCTCAATATCTTCTTTATATTTTTGTTGGCTGCCTCAACTGCTCCATTCGCCTTGGGCCGATACGGGGTGGAATTACGGTGTGTAATCTTAAACTGTTCACATACTTCTCTCATCAAGTTGCTGTTAAGATTAGCACCATTGTCCGTGATTATTATTTTTGGGATCCCAAATCTACAAATGATATGGGAATGGACGAAATCCACCACTGCCTTCTTGGTTACAGACTTGAAAGTTTTGGCTTCAACCCACTTAGTGAAATAATCGATGGCTACCAGAATGAACCTGTGACCGTTCGAAGCTGCCGGCTCGATAGGCCCAATGACATCCATGCCCCATGCCACAAATGGCCATGGTGCGGACATTGTGTGCAATTCCGTTGGTGGAGAATGAATCAGATCTCCGTGTATCTGACACTGATGGCATTTTCGTACGAAACTGATACAATCATGCTCCATAGTGAGCCAATAATATCCCGCTCGCAGAATCTTCTTTGCCAACACATATCCGCTCATATGGGGCCCACAGACTCCAGCATGTACCTCTGTCATCACTATCGTGGCTTGACCTGCATCAATACATCTCAGCAATCCCAGATCTGGGGTTCTTTTGTACAACATTCCTCCACTGAGGAAAAATCCATTTGCCAGTCGTCGAATGGCTCTCTTTTGATCTCCGGTTGCCTGCTCCGGGTATATTCCCATCCTGAGGTATTCCTTGATATCATAAAACCATGGCTCGCCATCCATTTCTTCTTCTATTATGTTGCAGTAGGCATGCTGATCACGAACCTGAATATACAATGGGTCAACATGGATTTTGTCTGGATGGTGCAACATCGATGCTAAAGTGGCCAAAGCATCGGCAACCTCATTGTGAACTCTCGGGATGTGTCTGAACTCCACTGATCGAAATCGCTTGCTCAGATCGTGCAAACATTGTCGATATGGTATAAGCTTCAAATCCCGTGTTTCCCATTCACCCTGGATCTGATGTACTAGGAGGTCCGAGTCTCCCAAGACCAAGACGTCCTGAACATCCATGTCTGCAGCCAATCGTAGGCCCAAAATACATGCCTCATATTCAGCCATGTTGTTGGTACAATAGAAACGTAGCTGAGCTGTAACAGGATAGTGATGTCCTGTTTCTGAAATAAGTACTGCTCCTACTCCAACTCCTTTTGCATTAGCAGCCCCGTCAAAGAAAAGCTTCCACCCTGGTTCCTCATTCAGTTCTAACTCCTCTATATGTATCACTTCTTCATCAGGAAAATACGTCCTCAAAGGCTCGTATTCTTCATCAATAGGATTCTCAGCCAAGTGATCGGCCAATGCTTGAGCTTTCATGGCCGTCCTCGTCACATAGACAATGTCGAACTCTGTGAGTAATATCTGCCATTTTGCCAATCTTCCTGTGGGCATAGGCTTCTGGAAAATATACTTTAATGGATCCAGACGTGAAATAAGGTAAGTAGTATGTGACGACAGATAATGCTTAAACTTCTGTGCTACCCAAGTTAGAGCACAACATGTCTTCTCAAGTTGAGTGTACTTATTCTCATAGACTGTAAACTTCTTGCTGAGATAATAGATGGCTTGCTCTTTTCTTCCTGTGATGTCGTGTTGACCCAACACGCAACCAAACGAATGATCCAGGACCGTTAGATAAAGGATTAATGGCCTCCCCGACTCAGGTGGAACCAATACAGGTGGATTGGATAAATAACCTTTGATCTGGTCAAATGCCTCCTGACATTCTGCCGTCCATTCTATCGCGGCATCTTTCCTCAGCAATCGAAAGATGGGTTCACAAGTTGTTGTGAGCTGAGCGATGAATCTGCTGATATAGTTCAACCTTCCCAACAGACTCATTACTTCTGTTTTGTTCCTTGGTGGCGGCAATTCCTGGATGGATTTGATCTTTGACGGATCCAACTCAATGCCTCGCCGACTGACGATAAATCCTAACAGCTTTCCAGATGGAACACCAAATGCACATTTGGCTGGGTTGAGCTTAATGTCGTACCTTCGAAGTCTTTGGAAAAACTTCCTAAGGTCTGCTACGTGGTCTTCCTGACGCTTGGATTTGATGATCACATCATCTACGTACACTTCGATCTCTTTGTGTATCATATCATGGAACACAGTAGTCATTGCTCTCATGTACGTTGCCCCAGCGTTCTTCAAACCGAATGGCATTACCCGATAACAATAAGTCCCCCATGGCGTAATGAAAGCTGTTTTCTCTGCATCTTCTTCATCCATCAAAATCTGATGATACCCAGCGTAGCAATCCACAAAGGAGCCGATTTCTCGCCCGGCGCAATTGTCGATCAAGATATGGATATTGGGCAATGGAAAGTTATCCTTTGGGCTTGCCCTGTTCAGATTACGGTAGTCGACGCATACCCTGATCTTCCCATCTTTCTTTGGTACTGGCACCACATTAGCCAACCAATCAGGATATCGAGAGACCCGAATAACCTTTGCTTGCAGCTGCTTGGTTACTTCTTCTTTAATCTTCACACTCATATCTGTCTTGAACTTCCTCAGTTTCTGCTTGACGGGAAGGCATGCCGGGTCAATGGGCAATTTGTGAACCACTAGCTTGGTGCTTAAACCCGGCATGTCGTCATACGACCATGCAAAAACATCTTTAAACTCAATGAGTGCTTTGATTAATTCTTCCCTGATGCTAGGCTCAATGTGGATGCTGATTTTGGTTTCTCGGACATTATCCGCATCCCCTAGATTTACAGCCTCGGTGTCATTCAGATTAGGCTTGGGTTTCTCTTCAAATTGGCATAGTTCTCGGTTTATTTCTTCGAAGGCTTTATCCTCATCATATTCAGACTCATCGTCATAATCGATCTCTTGTATCATTAAATCAGAGTCAGATTGATTTATTAGACTAGGTCGAAGATCCGTCGTGCATGCCATGTCATTAGAACCAGTAAAAAGAGAACTGTTCAGAAAGAGAAAAGAATAAAACAAAATTAAAATGAGACAAGAAAAGAATTTTATTAAAATGCGGGATAACAGGGTTCACACTTTTACAAGATAAAATAAGATTTGGATTACACCCTGAATAATCCGAAAAATAAGAAAGCAAAAATCAAAGCCTACTACCAGGACTCTCCCCGAGTAGGAAGAGGAGTAACCGTCCAATTGTTGGTTTTGGCCTCAGGCCCCATAAACTGTATGTCTGTTCCGCTGGAACCCTCTCCGACTTCTACCATATTGACATCAGTGAACAATCTTTCGAAGCTCTGATTCAGATCCCCGTCAATCCCAATCAATGGCCCGAGAACTTTCGGGACCGGTGACCCCTTGGCGCTTGCTCTAACAAAAGATCTTGAGAGACGTGGCACAGGTTTGGGAAGAAACCAAACTTTCTTCTTCATTTTCCGCGCTCGTTTTACATCTGCCGCAGTCGGTTTGAACCCCAACCCAAAGGTCTCCAAATTCTTGGGCAAGGAAACAGGTTGAACAATTCCCTGAAGTTCAGCTCCCAAGCCTTTTCCTGGCATAAACCCATTACCCAGCATTTCTGAAACCATCATAACCGTTGCGGAAGCTATCCTAGGATGCTGAATGATTTCACCCTCGGGGATCTTGTTTGCCGACACTGCATCAAAAATCTGGTAGACCCAGGGACCTTTGTCATCATTGGTCTCTATGAAGGGTACAATGGCGCCTCCTACGGTGCACGCAGTGTCCTCGCCGTGCAACACGACCTCTTGTCTATCCCACTCGAACTTGACCATCTGATGCAAGGTGGATGGCACTGCTTTGGCTGCATGGATCCACGGTCGTCCCAACAGAAAGTTATAAGATACCGTAGCATCTAATACCTGGAATTCCATGGTAAACTGGACTGGACCGATGGTCAACTCAAGTACAATATCCCCCACGGTGGCTGTTCCATTTCCGTCAAATCCTCGGACGCAAATGCTATTCTTTGTGGATTCTTCCGTGGTCGATCTTCAATTGGTTCAGGGTGGATAATGGACAAATATTGGCACTTGAGCCGTTATCCACCAATGCCCGAGTAACTGCCGAATCTTCACATTTGACAGTTAGGTAGAGAGCTTTATTATGCTCCGTGCCCTCCACTGGCAGATCATCATCTGAAAATGTTACCCTGTTCACCTCGAAAATTTTGTTGGCAATCGTTTCCAGGTGATTTACAGAAATCTCATTGGGCACATGAGCTTCATTCAGTATCTTCATCAGGGCCCGACGATGTTCATCCGAATGGATTAATAATGATAGCAGTGAGATCTGGGCCGGTGTTTTCTTCAACTGTTCGACCACGGAGTAATCCTGCACTTTCATCTTCTTTAAGAAATCCTCAGCTTCTTCTTCTGACACAGGTTTCTTTATTGCAGCTGGATTGGGTCTTCTCAACTCCGCCGGAGCAAAACACCGTCCTGATCGAGTCAGTCCCTGCGCCTCACAACTATTCTCCTCCACTTGTTGTCCCTTGTACATCACCACTGCCTTCTCATACTTCCAAGGCACAGCCTTGCTATCAATCACTGGTGTTTGGACTACTGGTTTTATGATGACCGGTTCCCTGCAGACCCCCTTCACAACAACCACGGGTGCAGATGATGCTCCCGTTATTACCAACTTGGCTGGTTCTGGTTTCCTTGTAGCGGCAGATGGATTCTTCCCCAATATCACCACTGGCTTGACATCTTCCCCCTTCAACTGTACCCCTGCTTCCTCATTGATCGATTTTTCTTTCGGAGTGGCACGGATCATCATCACTGTCTGTGAGGGTTTCTTCGGCTCCCCTCCTTCGTGCACAAGCTCGATCATGTGGGCTTCAGGGTGCTTTGGCAATGGGTTCTGGTTAATGTTGGGTGCCTCCGGTGCCTGTACCTCGATCTTGTTGGTATCAATAAGATCTTGTATTGCATGTTTCAGCCTCCAACATTTCTCGGTATCATGTCCGGGAGCTCCCGAACAATATTCACATCTTACCGAGTGATCCATATTTTGGGGTAAGGGATTTGGTAATCTAGGCTCAACAGGATTTAATAAACCCAACTGCCTCAATTTGTGGAACAAGGCAATATAAGTTTCCCCCAACTCAGTAAAAGTTCTTTGCCTCTGCAATCTTTCATTTCTGGCGGCCGGATTTCCCCTGAAACCCATCCCTGGAGGGTTCCTGTAGGCTCTTGGTGGTGGATAGGTGTTTTGTGGTGGTGGGTATGTGTTATGTGGAGGTGGGTATGTATTGTGGGGAACCGGCGCGCGCCATTGTGGGCGAACCGGAGGTTGGGTGTATGTCTGGGCTTGATGGACGGTGAAATGTTGTTCTTGTGGTTGGTAGTAGGGTTGTGGAGGGTAATTTGGAATGTGTGGGTAGTTTAGACGATGGGGTCTGGGTTGGTAATGAGGGGAAGGACCTCTAGATCTGGACCAATTGTCGGCCTCTAATGTCGTGACCTCCTCTCTCCTTTTCTTCCCTAGCGCACCTCCCGTGCCGCTCTGAATGGCCTGAGTTGTTGCCTTAATTGCCGAATAACTCAGGATCTTATTGGACTTAAGTCCCTCTTCTATCATACCTCCCATTTTCACAACTTCATTAAATGATTTGCCAACTGACGTCACCAAGTGACCAAAGTAAGTTGGCTCGAGAGTTTGTAAGAAGTAATCCACCATTTCTCCTTCTCTCATTGGGGGATCAACTCTGGCTGCCTGTTCTCTCCATCGGAACCCAAATTCCCGGAAGCTCTCTCCGGGTTTCTTCTCGAGCTTTAGCAATGTGAGACGGTCTGGGACTATCTCAAGGTTGTATTGGAAATGTCCTGCGAAAGCCTGTGCCAAGTCATCCCAGGTGTACCACCTGCTCGGATCTTGTCTTGTATACCACTCTAATGCCGACCCGCTCAAACTCTGGCCAAAGTAAGCTATTAATAGCTCATCTTTGCCCCCTGCTCCCCTCATTTTGCTACAAAAACCCCGTAGATGTGCCATAGGATCACCATGCCCTTCGTATAAATCGAACTTGGGCATCTTGAACCCTGCTGGTAATTGAACGTCAGGGAAAGGGCATAGATCCTTGTAAGCCACGCTGACCTGGTTACCTAACCCGTGTATGTTCCTGAAGGATTGCTCCAGGCTTTTAAATTTCCGCATCACCTCGTCCTGCTCTGGGCTCTTAGCCGGCTTTTCAATCTCCGCCGGGACCTCAAAGTGGGGATTATAGGTATGTGGCTCGGGTGCTTTGAATGTGAGTTCAGGGGGGTAATATTGTGTATCGTGAGCCTGAAACAGTGGCTCACTAGATGATCTGTGCAATGGGGCTGGGGGAGGTGCCACAAAGACGGGAACATTTGGTGGAGGAGGGTTTTGAGTGGGTGGTGGAGCTTGGGAATCATAAGCCTCTCTTCCCTGATAATAGTGATGGCTTGGGAAACTTGTTGAAGGACCGGGAGAGGGGTATTCCGGCGTGTGTGTTGGTTGGAGGGTAGGAGTAACGGGTAGTTCTTGCCCCTTCTGGGCTCTAGCTAAGGCTATCTGCATTTCATTCATTTCTAGCCTCATTTTTTCCATTTTCTCCAGGGCTTCCTTCAGCATCTGATTGGCCGTTTTTTCTGACTCAACGCTGTTGTCTGACCCAGTCATGCTTTCTGGTATAGGACCTTTTGATCTTGTCTGATAATGGTACGGTGCCAGTACGCTCTAACAACTAACTGATATTGATTGGAAAAACAACAAACTTGTCAGTGTTAGAGTCTTAACAGATATTGTAATTGCACGTTAGGGGGATGCAATGCTCCTAGGCAGTTAATCATTTCTAACATGCTTTTGCTCTGACCGCATGCATCATCCCGGCTTATTTTTGCTCTGACAAATATATATTCTTCTTTTTTTTTTCTTCTTTTTTTTTTATAATTACGGTCGAATCCTATAGAGATTGCCTACGTATCGTGACCCCGCACGAATCAGACCAAGCGTAGTTCGTGCCATAAGACCAAATTTTTTTTTTTTTTATTACTCAAAATAATGCTATTACAAGCCATCACAAAAAAAACAAAAAATACAGACTTTATATATATATATATATATATATATATATTTTTATTTTATTTTTTTGAGAATGTTTGAAGAAAAAAAAACATATGGGTAGACAACAGACTCGAAAAACAAACAAGTGCAAGATTGAACTAGGGATACATTAAAGCTTTGAATTTTGGTGCCCGCGAGGCATCATTCGGCCTTTCCGCGGGCTTGGGAGCCAGGCTTCTTTGCAAGCTTTTTAGTTCCTCCATAATCTGATGGACATAACCCATGATTGAGGCAAAAAGGATATCACGAGGCATCTCTTCACATGTTAGGCACTTCGTGGTGATATAGCGCCCTATATCATTGATCCTACCCCTGATTCTATCCCTCTCTATGCACAGCTGTTCTATCCGTTGATTCTTTAGTCCCAATATTCGAGTATTGTCAATGAGCTGCTCTTGGAACCTCTCCATTTGTTCTTCCATCCGGGCTATCGACTCATAGCAGCGTTCTCTATCTGTTCTAGCATCCTGGGCTTGTTTGAGGACCCGATTATTGAGAATGGAGTTTATCTCTCTCAATGTCGCAACACTCATTTCGTAGTCCCTTTTTACTTGCCATAGGTGCTCTCTCCGTGATGTTGTAACTGTGGCCCACCTGACCCGCATTCTTGTTATACAAGCCTGGGATCTCTCCAAGTCTTCTCGGCTTTGGCTGACTTGATTTCTCAATTCCGCTATCAACCTTTCATCAGAGCGACGTTTCTGTCGGTCGCTATCACTCTTACTGACTTGGCGAATTCGGGCTTTCAGTGCCTGGTTTTCTTTGGCTAATTTGTTCTTCTCACCCTGCTCTGAGGCTACTTGAACGTTGTTTTCAAACATAAGCCTTTCAATTTGTCGCTTCAGCTTCCCGATTTCAACCCGGTAGCCTTCCTCTCTCACTAACCAGCCCCACTGTTCCTGCGAATCATCCGTAAATTGTTGGACGTGAGCTCTTTTGGCAGGCCTCTGACGAATCTGGAACCTTTTCCCGAACCAAACATCGTATTTTGGGTCTACCTCACCCTTAGCCAGCTCTCGAACCATAGTCTTGGGTTCAAGGAATCTACATTCGTGCCACAACTTTCTAATTTTTCCTTCGGGGAACACGACTCCTGGACTCAACTCAATGGCGTGCTTGCTTAGATCCTCATCAGTGGGAATTACCTGAAATCTTCCTAGTTGGCGCAGTACCCGATGAGGAGCATATGGCTGGATGCTACGAAGTCCCATCAAAAGAACATGACATTCCTCGGCCGCCATGTATATTACCTCAGTATCATTCAACCACCCAAATGCCCATTCAACTTGGTCGGCTGTTGTTGACCTCAATTGTGCAAGCCATGCTTCGACGCCTTCGGGAAATATGACGCCTGTCATTCGTTTCTCAAAGCCGCTAATGCAGTTTCTCTCAGTCAACCCGTGGTTCATGTATCCCACTCGGTGATGGAGGTGTTCTTGCATCCACAGCTGGAGTAACAGATTGCATCCCTGAAAGAACTTGCCTCCTTCTCGGCATATAGTTAAAGCTCGGTAGATTTCGGACAAAATCAAAGGAACCACAGTACTGTCGGTTCTTTTGATTGCAACATCGGCCATCCCTACAAGGCCTATCTCTATTTTTTTATCTTTGCGGGGACAGACCACAACTCCCAGAAATGCTGTGATAAATGCCAAAGTACGTCTTGCTTCCCACTTGATTCTGTTCCCAGTGTGAATTAATCCGAGGTTTGGTTCTTCCAAACCCTGAGGAATTCCGTACCGTTGATACAAGAATTGGAGAGTACAACATCCCTTCGACAAATCATCATTCTGCATCTTCCGACTAATGCTTAGCAAATCCAAGAACGCGTGCGGAGATACTGGTCTTGGTGAAAGTAAATACTGCCCTCTTAGTTTCCCATTCAACCCCGCATATCCGGCGACTTCCTCTAGTGTAGGTGAAAGTTCAAAGTCAGCAAAACGAAACACGTTGCGTGTTGGGTCCCAGAACGGTATTAGAGCCTCGATGATATCTGTCCTTGGCTTGATATTCAACAGATCGACAAAACCTCCCAAAACTCTTTCCACTATCTTTATACTATCCTTTCCCATATCATTCCACCACATGTGGAGTTGCGAAGGGACCTCGCTACACACTGAGAATGGTTCATTTTGACTTGTGCTCATCCTGCACATTTATTATAGTGATTAAAGAAGGAAAAACTTTTATTTGACTTAAAAACTATCTATATTCTAAAGAAATATTTTTTGGATTTTAATTTTTTTTTTTTTTGAAAAAAACTTTTAAGGAGAAAGGAAATATTTTTGAACTAATATTCTGAATTTATGAAAGAAATAGTACAGAAAAAAAAATAGTATTGAATTTTATTTTGAATATCTTTTAAACAAATAATTGGGATTTTGAGATTAAAAGGAAATATTTTTTTTTAAAAAAAATTGAGGTCTAAAAGAAAAACTTTCTAAAGAAGTGAGTAATGTTAAATATTTTTGGATTTTTTTTTTGAATACGGTGAGCCGAAACCAAAGAGGTTTGCCTCTGATCTCACATCCGGTGAGAATCAGACCCGCGTAGTTCAGGCTATAAACTAACTAATTTTTGAAAACAAACAAATTTTTTCCTTTTTCTTTTATAGCAAAAAAAAACTATTTTCCTTTTTCATTTTTTTTTTTGAAAATAAAGCAAATTAAAATAAAAGACTTATTCCTACACACTTTCTGCTTTCTAAGCAAACAAACAATTAAAAGTAAAAATATATATGTTTTTTTTAAAAAAAATTCGGCAGCATTTCGACAGTACTTGGACACTGATTTTTCTAAATTAATCATCTAACTTTCCACTTGCTATTTTTATTTTATTTTATTCTTTACACTCCCGAGACTCAGAAGCCGGTCAACATGCAAGACCGAGCAAATAAATGCACATAAAACAAATAAGATGCATCAGGATGGTCATTTTCATTTTTGGTGCACCTGTCCTAGACAGACCCAACCCCTGTGTTGAGCCTCCAAAGTCAGATGCACGTGATGCAAACAAACGTTCCTACTAGGGATCCGGCATGTGGCTTTGTTATACTAGGTTCAGAACCTGGGTGTTTGTTCTAGACCTGGCTTACCCGAGCGGACAGCTCGAGCCGAGGGGGGTAGCGTACCGGGAATACAGAAGCTTCACCGGCTTAGCAACTTGTCCGAACCTCGTTCTAAATTGGGATTTTACACTATACAGAAAAGAAGTCGTACGAAGTACACCCTTCTTCATGATTTAGAAGACTCAGAGAGGAGATGGGTTTCGGCACAGTTTATACACAGTTCACGTAATATCAAAGCGGTAAAAGCAGCATTTAGCACATTAGGCTCAAACATGTAAAAATCAGATAAAACCAAATATGACAATTTATATGAGCTCGAATTTCTAACCCTGAACCACTGGTTCTGGGTCATTTCCCCAGCGGAGTCGCCAGAGCTGTCACACCTCTATTTTCCAACCCCGCGAAGGGCGTAGGGAGTTTTTTCAATTAAAGGACAATCGAAACGGGATTTATTTATTTATTTCAGAGTCGCCACTTGGGAGATTTAGGGTGTCCCAAGTCACCAATTTTAATCCCGAATCGAGGAAAAGAATGACTCCATATTACAGTCTGCGTACCAGAAATCCGGATAAGGAATTCTGTTAACCCGGGAGAAGGTGTTAGGCATTCCCGAGTTCCGTGGTTCTAGCACGGTCGCTCAATTGTCATATTTAACTTATTTATCTGATTTTAATACAATTGTGAACCGATGTGCCAATCTTAACTTTTTACCACTTTATTATTATAATTATTATTTTTTAAAAAAAATTAAAAATTGTGAACATCGTTTAAAACATGTCTTTGGATTACGTCACATGAAATGCACCCGCAATCCGGAACATATTTTATTCAATGTTTTAGGATTTAGATTTGGGTCGCATGAAATGCGCATCCGAGTTTAAGAAGGTAAAATTAATTAAATCGCGCCTAAAGAGTCTAGCGCGTCATTATCTTTGGGGAAGGAAGTGAAATTCACTAAACAATCCATCCCAAATTCTAAGTAATTTTTTTTAAAAATAATTAAATAAATAAATGAGATTAGAGAATTATGTAAATTTGTATTATTTACATCTATTTATTTTTAACGAAATCCTTCCTTATTTTAAGAAAATCCTTTAATGACTACCTTTTATTATTACTAAGTTTGTCTATAAATATAAAATCAATATCTACATTTTTGAAAATAACATATTAAATAGAAGAGAAAAACAAATATTAACAGAAAGTAATAAAAATTATAATCATAAATACAACATGGAATTATCGAAAAAATAAAAAAAAAAAATAAAAAAAAAAACTAATTATCCCATAGTTTGATTAAAAATTTAAATTGTTAGTAAGACTTAAGATTATTGAAACTAATTATTTATAAATGCTGAAAATTGAAAGAAAGAAAAAACTTGATTACTAAACCATATTTCTAAAAAATTTAAACGATTTAACCTTAACTAACTTTGTTTTAATTCACATCATGTCCTAATACTTGTTCGCAAAATAATTCATGTTTTAACTGAAATTGACTACATGATTCCGATTAACTTATCGTTGACGAAAAACCTTATGAATAAGGAACTTAGTTAACTTTTGCCAAACTGATTCAATAACGCCATTTTTTACGTTATTTCTTCTATTTTTTTTTATTAAACAGTTTTAATTAATAATCAGGCTTAAATATATTTCCTAATAATCTGGTTAAGGCGTTATTTAATATGTCGCTATAATATGCCTAGTTATGCCAATGACAGTGATTTACAGAATAATAATACATGAATAACCTAAATACAATACAAAAAATTAAATTAAACTAAATTAAAAATTTAACACTCCATTCTTCATTTCAGCTTACAAAATGCCAAAATTACAGTTGTGTACCTGATATTGTCAATATAAGAAGAAGAAAGTCAGCAACGTAATACGTAACACAGCAACAACAACAATAACCAGCAATAACCAGTCAACGAAAATCCCAGTGACAGCTTTGAAAAATTCAAAATAAAATCCAGGAATGCCGAAAATAACGGACAGAAACCAAGGGAGATTTTCAGATTTTTTGAAAGGCTAGTTAATCTTCAACCCTTAATTTCTACACCTGTATACCAGAATATTTATCAGGTGTGTACTACTTTCTCTTCTAATTTTCAACTTTTTTTTTATTCTTTCTTTGTATGTTTTTCTTTTCTTGAGAGTTTCAATATTTTTTTTCGGAATAAATGTTCAGCTCTTTTTTTTAATCTCTTTTTTTTCTCTCCCCCTCTATCATTTTTCAGACCTCTCTATATATAATCCCCACCCTTTAATCAATTAAAATCAATCCCTTTCTCTACCAAACCCATTATCTTCCCACTCATTCTCATTACATTAAATAAATATATCACACCACCCCATTATATTTTGTCCCTCATGCCTAACATAAAATAATGCAAGATTCCCCTTTAAATTAAATCTTGTCCCCCCTTTATATTAAATAATCATATCACAACCCACCCCATTTCATTTTGTCCCCCATGCTTCAAATAAATAATTACAAAATGTACAATTCCTAAACTACCCCTTCTGACCTTACTGAAATTACCAAACTACCCCTGAACGTATTACAAATTTACCAAACTACCCATCAGCTATAACACATCAATTAATCAAACTTAACCAAAATATAGACAATATGATCAATTTCTAACAATGTTCAAACAACAATATGAACATGGATGAACATCATAACAACAATATCACATGAACATGATTTTAACAACATTTCAACAACAAATCACATGAACACAAATTGAACAACCAAGAACAACCAAAATTTGATTGAACAATATTTTTGGCAACAACAAACCTATTTTTCGGATTTAAACAACAACAACAATCAAACAAGTATATTTAGATTCTTAAATTCAATAATATTGAACTTAAAATCAACTCTAACAACATTATAACAAACAATTCTTATATTAAACTTTAAACAAGATTATGAGACTAATTCAAGAAATAATCACAAATGGTAAACAAGAAATCAAACTATACACATTTCGGATTCAAAATCAAACAAACATAATATGAACATGAATGAAAAGATTCAACCACAATAACAAACTTTATTCAAATTTCGAATTGAACTTAAACAAAACAAATAAACATATTCAAATCACTAATCTTCAAATAATCAATTAATCTTTCTTAATTAAATCCAACAAAAAAATATAACAAAGATACATGATCATGAATGAAATCTATATTAAACAAACAACGGATTCAAGCGATTTAAACTAAATCTAACAATATTAAACCTAAACTAACAATTCCTTTTTTGCAAAAATTAAATTAACATGAAATAAACTGAAAATCAATTAATTAAATTTTCATTTGAATCTGAAAATTAAACCAACCAAACATATAAACAAACTAAAAAAAAATTATTTCAATGATGAACAAACAAAACAAGAATTGAATCATTTATCGATTTTGGATCCGAAAAATACCAAACAAAAATATGGACGATAAATGAGATCCAAAAAACCACTAACCGGAAATGAAACGACGAACAACGACCAACCAACGACGAACTCGGACAGTGATCGACGACATCGACCAAAACTACTCCATGTACGCGAACTCGACTGGACTGAAGCAGTAGCATCCGCTACTGCTGGACATCAGAGCTTGAATGGACGCAGCAGCAGCTCGGACGCGAGGAGGAGCAGCGGCAACGGTGTGGAGGAGCAGCGGCGAACGTGTGGAGAAGCAGCGGCGACGGTGTGGAGGACGACGAAGTAGTGGCTATGGCTGTTTGAGCTGAAGAAGACGACGTGAGGCAGCAGCTATTGCGGACGATGAAGCAGAAGCCGCGGGTAGTCCATGGTCGAGCTTGAGCTCGTCAATGGAGAAACAACGCTGGGACGATGGACTGTTGTGTCGTTTGTTTGTGTATGTGTGTGTGAGTGTGACGACGTGAGGGGGTGTTCGTGGTGGAGGGTGGTCGACGTTGGTGAGGGCAGCCATGGTTGTGCTTTGGAGTTTTGAGGAAGAAGAAGGAGAAATGGGGGGGGGGGCGGATGCTTAGGCATTTTTAGGGTTTTTTCTTTCTTTTTTTTTTTGTTTTATTTTGTTTGTAAAATAATAGGGGTGTTGGGTTATGGACTGGGTCGACCCAGTTCGAAATGGACTGGGTCGTAGGGAAGGTTGGGCCATTTTTTGGGCCTGTGGCTTGAAATTGAAGAAGATGCCCAATTCCGACTTTCTTTATATTTTCGCTCTCTTTTCTTCTTTTATTTTTCTAAAACTAAATTATAAAAATACTTAAACTATTATTAAGAACTAAATTAAGTTATAAAAGCGCAAATTAACTCCCAATAACAATTAACGCACAATTAAGTATTAATTAAGCATAAAATTGTATATTTGGACATTAAATGCTAAAAATGCAAACGATGCTTATTTTTGTAATTTTTTTATTTTTTGTAAAACAAATTTAATTATTATCAATTATAGAATTAAATCCTACATGCAAAATGCGACATATTTTTGTATTTTTTATTAATTTAGCAAATAAACACGCACAGACAACTACAAATAATTATTTAAAATATCACAAAATTGCACACCAAAGAAAAATCATTTTATTTTTTTGAATTTTTGGGAGTAATTCTCATATAGGTCAAAAATCACGTGCTTACACTCATCTCAAGAGCTTGAATGTCCTAGGGTGCAACAGCAAATGCAGGAGTAGAACTGTCCTGGGAATGAGAACCCTGACCTGGGTCTTCCGGAGAGGGGTTAGGTTCCTCATGTGATGGCCCAGTAGTTTCTACTAGTGCAGAGACCTCAATAGTCACTATGGCTCCTTCTTACCCATACCTTGTACCTCATTTCTCTGAGAAATTATCTCATGCAGGACACCATCAGCAGATACCACAAAAATGGTTACAACATTTTCTTCCTCAATCGGTACCACTGCCACCACGAAATCTCCATCAACAATGGCGGAACCCTCTACGACCTCAAGACTCTAACCTTGTCCTCCACCTTTTCTTTGATCAGTGGGAACTTCAGAAGACAGAGAGGATAGATCAACAATTTTAGGGGTTTCTGGGATGGAGAGAGACGGTGAGTCTGGGTTAGGTGTAAGTTTAGCGGTGAGAGTAGGAGTGGTTACAGAAAACATAGTGGGGACGGAGGACTCCATAGGTTTTTCAGTATTAGGGATGATTGAGGCAGGGATGTTGGAGTCAGTATCAGCGGGATTAGGGACCAGTTCTGAAACGGAGGTTGTGCATGGAGAAGTGCAACGTTTCAGCGGGATATGGAGCAATTTGAAGTGAAGAGACGTGACAGTAGAGTCTGAAAAGGTGGATGACATGGCAGTTGATGTTTTATGCCTTTTCAAGATGTGTATTAAAGCATGCACAAAACCACTAACCTTTGGTGCAAGAACCAGGTTCTTGACCTGTTATTTGAAAATATCAATCCTCTTTTATCATCCATGCACTGCATCTACAGCTTCTATACTCATCATGTTTGTTTACCTATAACGGTATTGAAGTGAGTTAGACTTGGCCAGAAAACACTTCAGCTAGTTTTAACTGAAGGTGATTTTCATAGCCAATTGATGAGGAATCAGGTTCTCAATTGGGCTTTAAAATCCCCAGTTTCACCCTATTTCTTTCAAAATGTTCCCTACTTAATGCTTTGGTAAAGATATATGCAATATGGTCTTCTGTGCTGCAGAACTTCACATAGATCAACCCTTTCTCCACATTGTCCCTTAGAAAGTGATGCCTCACATCAATATGCTTGGTACTTTTGTGTTGAACTAGATTCTTGGTCATGTTGAGTGCACTGGTGTTATCACATAGAAGGGGCACACTCTCAGTAAGTACCCCAAAATCCTCTAATTGCTACTTAATCATAGAAGTTGAGCACAACATGATTCTACAACTACATATTCTGCTTCAGCTATTGTAAGAGCCACTGAGTTTTGTTTCCTTGTGCCCCAAGAGATGAGACATGAACCTAGGAAGTGAGCAATTCCAGAAGTGTTTTTCCTATCTACAAGATAACCTGCATAGTCTGCATCAGCATATCCAATGAGATTAAAACTGTCACCTGAGGGATAATAAAGGACCTGGTCCTGTGTTCCTTTAAGGTATCTCAGAATTCTTTTGGCAGCCTTCAAATGAGATTCCTTGGGATTTGATTGAAACCTTGCACATAGCCCCACGCTGAAGACAATATCAGGTCTGTTGGCAGTGAGATAGAGAAGAGACCCAATAATGCCTCTATACATGAGTTGATTCACAGGGGATCTAGTTTCATCCATGTCCAGTCGAGTGGTCGTAGCAATGGGAGTGTCTATAACCTTTGATTCTTCCATGTCAAACCTCTTCAAGAGCTCCCTGATATATATCTATTGACAAATGAATGTACCCTTTGAGGAATGTTTTACTTGAAGGCCCAAGAAGAAGTTCAGTTCCTCCCATCATGCTCATTTCAAACTCACTTCCCATGATTTTTGCAAATTCTTTACACAGAGAATCAGTTGTTGCCCCAAAAATGATATCATAAACATAAACTTGAACAATGAGCAGGTTCCTTCCCCGTTTCTTTAGGAACAAGGTGTTGTCAATTTTCCCTCTCTTAAACCCATTTTCTAAGAGGAACTTTGACAGCCTTTCATACCAAGCTCGAGGAGCCCGCTTCAACCCATACAGTGCTTTGTCTAGTTTAAACACATATTCAGGGTGTTCATGACATTCAAACCCTGGAGGTTGCTTCACATAGACTTCTTCCTTAAAATGTCCATTCAGAAATGCACTTTTGACATCTATTTGGAACAAGGTGAATTCCATATAAGATGCAAAAGCGATTAAAATTCTAATAGCTTCCATGCGAGCGATCAGAGCAAATGTTTCATCATAATCAATCCCTTCCTCCTGATTGTAGCCTTGAACCACTAGCCTGGCCTTGCTCCTTGTGGTGTTTCCATGTTCATCAAGTTTGTTCCTTAATACCCACTTGGTTCCTATAATGGTTTGATCTGAGGGTCTAGGTACCAGGTGCCAAACATTATTCCTTTCAAACTATAACTCATATTGCATGGCTGTAATCCAATCTGCATCTTTCAGGGCTTCCTTGATATTCTTGGGTTCTATTTGGGAGAGAAAGGCTGAGAAGGCAAGTGAATTTTTGGCTTTTGACCTGGTTTGTACTCCAAAATCTAGGGGGTAATCATGTTCTCAAGAGGATGAGAGATTTTGTGTTTCCAGTTAGACATCTGAGGTTCATTTGTAAAGGATGTGGGTACATTTAACTGGTTTTCATGTGTTCTTCTCTCAGGTACTAGTGGAGTACCCTGAACTGTATCAACCACTCTTTCTTCAGCTTCAGTAGTTGTAATTGAAGTACCTGGTTCCATTGAGGAAGAGATAGTATTGTCTTCACTCGACTCTTTTACTTGGCTCATCATATCTGCCTTTCCATTTGTCATGACAATGATTTCACCAGGGACTAGTAAGGGTTTTCCATCTTGATGCTCTTCAGCACTCTTCTCACAAGATGGATAAGACTCATCAAAAATAACATGAACACTTTCCTCAACACATTGAGTCCGCTTGTTGTATATCTTGTACGTTTTTCTTTGAGAAGAGTAGCCTAGAAATATTCCTTCATCACTCTTGGCATCAAATTTACCCAGTTGATCCTTTCCATTGTTGAGAACATAGCATTTGTACCCAAATATTCTTAGGTGAGTCAGCTTGGGTTTCCTTCCATTCAGCAACTCATATGGGATTTTGTTCAGGAGTGATCTGATCATGCACCTGTTCACCAAGTAGCAGGCAGTGTTGACCGCTTCAGCCTAGAAGTTCTTTGCAATTCCAT
Source organism: Nicotiana sylvestris (assembly GCF_000393655.2). Taxonomy (NCBI): domain Eukaryota; kingdom Viridiplantae; phylum Streptophyta; class Magnoliopsida; order Solanales; family Solanaceae; genus Nicotiana; species Nicotiana sylvestris. The sequence continues at coordinate 161,377,923 of NC_091061.1, read as the reverse complement.
TGCCGATCAGCATTGTTCTTGCCATTTTTTCAAGAGTTTTGTTATTCTTTTCCACTACTCCATTTTGTTGGGGGGGGGGTCTGGGAGCTGAGAAGTTGTGAGTGATTCCATTTTCATTGCAGAACTCATCAAATTTGGCATTGTCAAATTCTGTTCCATGATCTGATCTAATGCATGCGACTCTAGACTCCTTCTTCACCTGGATTTTCTTCACAAAAGCCATAAACACTTCAAAGGTTTCATCTTTAGTTCTAGGAAATAAAGTCCATGTGAATCTAGAGTAGTCATCCACTATCACAAAAATGTATCTTTTTCCTCCCCTTCTTTGCACTCTCATAGGGCCACATAGGTCCATATGTAGAAGCTCGAGTGGCTTTGAGCTGATTACATCCCTTTTAGACTTAAAAGAGGACTTCACATGTTTTCCTCTAGCACATGCATCACAAACTTTCTGTGCTTTGAACTTTGACATGGGTAGACCATGGACCAGGTCCTTCTGAATTACTTTGTTCAGAAGAGAGAAGCTTGCGTGTCCCAATATTCTGTGTCAGGGTTTAGCATCATCATCAACAACTTTTAGACAACTCAGATCACCACTTTGTAAGGACTCAAAATCAGTAACATAGATGTTCTTGTATCTCTTGGCCACAAGTACCACTTTACCAGTTACCAGATTAGTAACTATAAATATCTTGGACAAGAATTCTACCTTGTTTCCTTTATCACAGATCTGAGAGACACTCAAGAGACTGTACCTAAGATCATTGACATAATACATATTTTCAATAGAGTGAGTGAGTGATTTCCTGGATTTTCCAACTCCAAGAATGTACCCCTTTTTCCCATTGCCAATGGATACACTCCCTCCTCGCAGGGCTTTTAGTGAAAGAAAGTCCATGGTGTTCCCAGTCATGTGCTTTGAACACCCACTATCCATGAGCCATTTTTGACCTCTTCCTTTCATTATTCCCTCACTGTTGTCATCGTCTTCATCATCATCTGATTGGGCCATCAAAGCAAAAGTTGAATCATATTCATTTTTCTCGCTTTCAACTGCCATCATGGAGCTATCACAGGCATCAGTTTCATCTTCAGACTCACTAGAGGAGTCCCCCCATACTGTAATAGCCTGTTATACTACATCGTTAGTAGATCTTTTTCTTTTGAAGTCCTTATCAGGAACTGGGTTCCTCTTAGCTGCTTTCTCAGGGTTGTATTTGGAGAATTCTTATTTTAGGAAAAGACAGTCTTTGATAAAGTGCCCAGCTTTCCACACTTATGACAGAGATCATAGTTCTTTGGTTTGCTAGAGCTGCCCCTTTTTAGCATTCCTCCATTTCTTTTGACCATCTTCTGAAATCTTTTGGTTAAGTAAGCCATGTCACTGTCCTCCCCACTTGAGTCATTGCTATCAGCTTTGAGTACCAGGTTCTTTTCTTTCTTTGATTCTCTTCTTTCACTATCTATCTTCCTCTTCATCTCGTAGGTTTTCAGATTTCCAACTAGCTCATCTATGGTCAGCTCCTGTAGTTCCTTTGCTTCAGTAATAGCATTCACGTTGCTTTCCCAAGAGCTAGGCAGGATACTGAGAATTTTCCTCACTAGCTTGTTCCTAGGAATGGTTTTACCAAGTGAGTGCAACTCATTTATGATGGAAGTGAATCTTGTGTGAATATCTTGAATAGATTCATCGTCCTTTATCCTGAAGATTTCATACTCGGTAGTGAGCATATCGATCTTAGATTGTTTTACTTGGGTGGTTCCCTCATTAGCTATTTGCAAAGCATCCCATATCTCCTTAGCAGTGTCACAAGTAGAGATTCTATTGTTTTCATCAGGTCCTATTCCACATACCAAAATCTTCTTGGCACGAAAATTCTTCTCCACAACTTTCATGTATGTGTCGGTGTATTCTTTTCTAGTTTTTAGCATTGAGAATGGAAGTTCTTCAAGTACCTTTGTTGGGACGTACGGGCCGCCACATATGACATCCCATAACTCAGAATCCTCAACCATGATAAAATCGTGCATTCTTGTCTTCTACCACCCATTGTATTGTCCATTGAACTCGGGTGGTCTGTATGTAGATTGACCTTCTTCAAAATTTGGTGGAGCGGCCATAAGTATCCTTCCTAGGTGTTAGCATTATAGGAGGAACCTGCTCTGATACCAATTGTTAGTTTATATGAGTTTACCAAATAGTAGAGTACCTGGTCCTCTATGAGCTTTTACTGAGAATGCCAATGAAACAATAAGTAAATAAGACACGGAATTTTTACGTGGAAAAATCCCAACTCAAGGGGATAAAAATCACGACCTACACTTGTAGTCTTTCAACTTCACTAACTTGTAAACACCTATTACAAGCCACTTTGTAATGACTCCATTACAAAGACTTCAACTCAACTAATTTGTGATACTCTTACAACAAGTCACTTTGTCACTCTCTAGTTACAAAGACTTTAACTTATGACTAACTCTAGTCACAACACAAACTCAGAGAGTTTATGGTTTTTAAAAGAGGATTCCTAATCAACACTTCTAGCTAAGCAATTTAGGAGTTACAATAAGAACAATCACAAAGTTACAACTCAACTAAGGACAACAAAATACTAGATTTAGGAACTGGTATGTAATAGCGTTTAACTTTATTCTTCAAGCTCTTAAGAATTAAGTTCACTGTTTTGTAGAAGGCTTGAATGAATTCTCAAGTGTTCAAGTGATGTTTTGATATAAATTCCTTTTTAATACACCTTGATGACATCACTTGAATGATGTAAGCATTTTAGTTGGTCAAAGGACAAGTGACCACTGGAAATAATGCAGTGCCGACAGAAACAGTGCAGGCAGTCACGTCGCTTCCAGATATGTCCAATTGACCTCGTACTGTTATGAGGGAACCACAAGGGTATCAGGTCCTTGTTTGGTTCTCAATCTCCTGAAGCTATAGTAGTTCACATTTAGCTGGAATCCGTTAACTTGCAATGTAGCACAAGTGTGTCAGGTTCCCTATCTGGTCCTTGATAGTAAGTTTGTTAGATCATCAAAATATAAGTCAAAGACATTGAAAACCCATCAAAGATTATACGAACTGAAAGAAACTTACAGCTTGTTTTGATGGTTGTTACCCATTGTATTGTATCGTATTGTTATTTTAAATACAATGTTTATTTTGATTGTTACTTAAATTTTATTGTATCGTACCGTTAAATCCGTCATCACGTAACGACGAAAAGTACCACTTTATGAAATAACGGATTTGGTGTGGAGGCGTCGTTACCTTATTTTTTTCTCTCATCTTGCACTTCCTTATTATTAAATAATCATATTTATTCTTCATTCTGCTTTTTTATACAATAATTCTACTTTGTATCCTATTTTTTTCTTGGTAATGTTACAAGTTTATTCTTCATATTGTTAGTGCATGACATCATGAAACGACGGCAAATGATACAATCTATCCAACCGTTGTATTCATTAAATAATACAGTACAATATAATACAATACGATACATTATAAAATGGCATGTAACAACCATCCAAACAAATTGTTAACTAAGTGATAAAATCATATAAATGAAATAAAAATAAAGGAAATATGGGTTGTTTCCCATAGAGTATTGTGGCAGGGGTAAAACTGTCCAATAAAAGTTTGAGCAAACGTTGGAGTCAGAATTGAACCCAAGCATTATACTAAAAGTTAAGTTGTACCCTCCAAATCGACCAATACAATTAGCGAAAATTTAAATCTTAGGGTGTCAAACAACATATATACTTGTTATTTAAAAAATATATTTATATATACACACACACACACATTTTATTCAAAGTCATTGAGGGTCAAGGGTAGGTCTGGCTCTGCGTGTCATGATATGAATCAACTCTAGTGCAAAGACAAGGAATACTTCTACACTATATTTAATTTGGATATACGAGAAATAATAAATTAAACACTTGAGATCTTTGTAGAATTATTTTCTTCTATTGACATGAAATTATTTCGTGGTGAACGAATTAATAAGAAAAGACAGATTTCTCTTATTTATTTTTTTCGGGTAATAATCATACGGAAACAAATTAATCTAATTCTAGGAATACTTTGATTAAACAAAAGAGTTTAATAGTATGTATAGGGTGAAATTGATTTACATTAAATGCTCGAATGATTACATGACACGTGGAACCAAGGTCAAAGAAAGATGAAGGGAGTGAAGACCAAGAGCGAAGATAGCGACTTCGGTTGGTATCGGGTGGATCGCGAAGGGAACACAATCAACGAAATCTAATAAATTTTTGTCACCGGATGGCATTCAATGAAGAATATTCCTCAGTATTAAATATGCAGTCGTTGTAGAGAATTTTGGTATTCAAAGTCTACTGTTACATATTCATCAATGGCCTCTATTATTGTCATTTAAGAGAGGCTTGATCCTATGATCTTATTCTCTAGGTATAACTATAAAAAAGAGACTTTAACAACCATTTTAACACACAAAATCTCTAGCAAAACTTATGCTACATTTACTATCAAGCTGAATAATATAACTTTATTTTTTGTCTAGTACTGCTCTTATCGCTGTCTTCGGAAGCCTTGCTCCTGGAATCAGGCTTGCTATTTCTTTAGATTTTAACACTAAGTCTTATATTTCATTTAATTTATTTATCATTTTGGGATCATATCAATTCATTTGTCTATAAATCACGCAACAAATTTAATTGTACCTTTTTACGGGTAAACAGTTTGGCACCCACCATGGGGATAAGACAGATGTATAATTGAGTTGATCCTTGCGTCTATTACTAACTTGTTTGATTCTTTATTTTATAGCAAAATCGAAAAAATGGCATCTAATGATGTCAACATCATACATAACGTTAAGGCACATGAAATCTGCCTCAACATGAGGACTTAATCAGTGACACCCGCAACAAGGGGACGTAACAACTACGATCCATCGTAGGCAATATACTCGGCATGAGCGAGAGACAATTCCTGATGACGCTGAGGATAAGTACGTTGCGAAACAGTAAAGATCTTGAGAGAGCAGCAAAAGGCCACCATGGGCCATCTCTTAAGGCAAGACCAGGTCATGACAGAACTAAACCAGGCATTGTCAGACACTTCCAACAACACGAATAGAAGAGGCCCAATTTCTTCCGGACCAAATAGCTCAGAGAGTTTATAACAATACCCCTAGGGATGAGGTCGGCTTTGACGGAGCGGGGATCGACAACTGATCTGGTAACGACAACAACAATGATTTCTTCAAAATCGAGCTCATGTGATTCATGAGGAAAATGAATGAGCAGATGGATCAGAACACGAAAGAGTTTCACGCTCGAATGGACCAAATTACGGGCGCGCTACCAGTCTTGAAGGACCACAACCCAAAGAAGTACACCCAATTTCCGTTCAAACTGAGCGCAGTGCCAGAGTTTATTCTGAAATGGTGCAAAATGCCAGATATACCGAAGTATGATGGGACTTCAAGCCCTCAGGATCACATCACAACTAATACAACATCGGCGAAAAGAAACGACTTGGCCCAACATGAGATTGAGTCGGTCCAACTGAAGAAATTTTGAGAAACCCTCACGAAGGGGGCCTTGACATGGTATTCACTTCTACCTGAACATTCAATTAAATCTTTTGAAATGCTCACAGATTCTTTCATCAAGGCCCATGTCGTGGCCAGGAAGGTCCAGGCCCAAAAGGCGGACATATTTTGAATTTTGTAAGGAGAGTCTGAATTGCTATGTGAGTTTGTGATCAGGTTCTAAAAAGAAAGGATGTTGTTATTGGTCTTGTCAGACGAATGGGCAGCTTAGGTATTTACTAAGGGGATGAACTTAAGGAGCTCTGATGCCTCCCGAAAGCTGAAAGAAAGCCTACTCGAGTTCCAAGCAACCACATGGGCAGATGTCCATAACCCTTATGAATCAAAGATAAGGATAGAAGATAACAAGCTCGGGTTCCCGACATCAACCAAAGGTCGGTATCTAGAAAGAACAAGGATAAATCTAAAAATTATTTTGATACGGATCGACAATCTTCTAAGGGACGATTCTTGCCCTACGAGAGGGCCAAGGACGCAGTAGCAAAGGATTCCGATTAGCGAATAGGTTCGCCCCTGATAGTAGAATTGATCGCGGCCGGAACAACAAGTCATTGCAAGACAAAGAGGTAAAGGGCTCTCAGGATTCCACTTATCCAAACCTATCAGAGTATAATTTCAATGTTAGCGTAGTGGAGCTAGTATCGGTAAGGAGAAACATTAAGGAAGCAGGGTTCCCAAGGCCGATCAGATCCGATCCTAGCTAGAGCAATCCTAATTTATAGTGTGAATATCATGGGACTTACGACCACCAAACTAGGGACTATGACATCTGTGAGAAGAGGTGGAAACATTGTTAAAGAACGACCATCTCAGGGAATTCTTAAGCGACCGGGCCAAGAATAATTATGGCTGCAGCCGAGACAAAACAGAACCCACAAATATAGGGGAAGACCCTCATTAACTAACTATCAACATGATTTTCAGGGGGGGACGAGATCAATGTTTTAACCTTCTTGGCAGCCAAGAAGACCAAGTTATCAATGACTCATAGCAAGAGATTTCGGGAAGTCATCAAAGATGACATCACCTTTACATAAGAAGATGTCGACGGACTTCTTCTGCCGCACAATGATGCCCTGGTAATTTCTCTTAATGTACTAGATTTTATGATTAAATATGCTTTGGTTGAACCGAGAAGTTCAACCAACATCATTCAATAGAGAGTGATGGAATAAGCCAAGCTGACCGGAAGCATCATCCCGTCAATGGAGCTCCTTGTCGGGTTCAACTTAGCTAGTGTAACAACCCGGGGAAGATCTTGCTTCCCACAAATACTGAAGGGGTTACAAAAACCACCTTATTTGAAGAGGTGGAGGGCAACATGGGCTTCAACATTATTCTTGGCAGACCATGGTTTCATGAGATGAAGGTCATACCATCAACATATCAGCAATTGATAAAATTCCCGACTCCGGAGAGAATTGAACAAATAAGAGGAGATCAAATGGAAGCGAGGTAAATAAACACGGCATCAGTTTCCAGCAATGAAGGGAATGAACTCAACACATATCAATTACAGAAACTGACGCCTTCTCCCAAACCAAGCAAAAATGACAAAGGGGATGAGTCATCGAAATCCCACCAAGTATCAAGATACTTTTAGGTACCCGAAGAAACAGACGCAACCAAGTCCACGGTAGAAGAAATTGAACAAGTGGCTTTGTTCGAAAATTTTTGGTGAGAAAATTTCACTTGGGAATAGGACTCAACCCCGAGCTTAGGTCAGGATTTATTGATTTTCATAAAACTAGCATTGTTTGTTTCGCATGGTCGCACGCTGATATGACAGGTATCCCAATAGAGGTGGTCGTGCACAAGCTAAGCCTGGACCCAAGCATCCCATCGGTAAGGCAGAAAAAATGCCCAATAGCCGAGGTCAGAAATAAGTTTGTTAAAGAAGAGGTAACTCGGTTACTTGACATCAATTCAATCCGGGAGGTTAAGTATCCCTACTGTCTAGATAATATAGTTGTAGTTCCAAAAAAGAATAACAAATTTTGAATGTTCGTAGATTATAAAGACTTGAATGAGGCGTGCCTAAATACTCTTTTCCATTGCCAAACATTGATCAAATAATTTATGCAATGGACGGGCACGAGTTGATGAGTTTCCTTGATGCCTATTCTGGGGTACAATCAAATTAAGATGAACCCGGAGGATCAGGAAAAGACTTCGTTCATAACGAATTTAGGCACATATTGTTACAATGGGATGCCTTTTGGGCTTAAAAACATCAGAGCCACTTACCAGAGGCTCGTGAACAAGATGTTCGAAAAATAAATAGGTAAAATAATGGAAGTATACATAGATGATATGTTGGCCAAGTCATTGAACGCAGGTGACCATTTAAAACACCTCCAGGAAACCTTCTATATCCTAAGGAAGCACAACATGAAGCTCAACCTCGAAAAATGCGCATTCGGAGTTAGCTCCGGTAAATTCTTGGGTTTTCTGGTGTCATAAAGAGGAATCGAGGTAAATCGCGATACGATCAAAGCCATCGAGGACATTCCAGACCAGTTGACAAGCGTGAAAGAAGTCCAAATGCTAACCGAAAGATTGGCCGCTCTAAGCAGGTTCATCACTTGGTCTTCAGAAAAATGTCATCACTTTTTTCTCATTTCTGAAGAAGAAAAACAACTTTGAATGGACTCTAGAATGCCAACAGGCCTTAAAAGACCTGAAATGTTATCTATCAATCCCTCCGCTACTATCAAAATCGGAAGAAGGCGAACAGATATAGATATACTTAGCGGTCTCAGAGGTAGAGGTAAGTGTCGTTCTACTCCGGGAGGATGCAGGTACACATTCTCCTATCTATTATGTTAGCAAAATTTTGTCAGGAGCAAAACTCATTATCTGTACCTCGAAAAACTAGTCTTAGCTCTCATAGTCTCCCCCGAAAGCTTAGGCCTTACTTTCAGTGCCACCCAATAGTCGTGGTGATAACCTTTCCCCTGTGAAATATCCTTCACAACCTTGAGTTGTCGGGTCGGCTGGCCAAATAGGCAGTCGAAATTAGTGAATTTGATATTGCGTATAAGCCTAGGACTGCGATCAAGTCACTGTTTTTGTTGACTTTGTGGTCGATTTCAGTCTTGGGTTACTGCCTCTAGCTGCAAAAGAGGCGGTGATGGTGTCGGAAACAACATCAGGAGTTTGGACCTTGTTCATGGATGGAGCTTCCAATGTGAAAGGGTCCGGGCTTGGGGTGGTCCTAATCACGTCTTCGGAAGAAACCTCGAGGCAGGCCATAAAAACTGTTCCTTTAACTAACAATGAAGCCGAGTATGAGGCATTGATTGCAGGACTCGTATTGGCCCGAGAACCTGACTCCAAGGTCATAGAAATCAAATTTGATTCGTAGCTGTTGGTAAACCAAGTCTACATGATCTTTGACACAAAAGAGGAACGCATGCAGCAGTATGTGATTAAAGTTCAAACTGTGCTCGCACGATTCAAGGAGTGGTTGATCACCCACAGCCCGAGAGAAGAAAATGTAGAAGCAGATGCATTGGCCAATTTGGGATCGTCCACGGAGATGAAGGGATCATATTCCGGAACCGTTATTAAACTTATACATTTGGTACTGGATGTAGACAGTTATTTTGAAGTAAACACAACGAACTTAGTCTGGGATTGGAGGAATGAGTTCATTGATTACCTTCAGCACGACAAGCTACCCGAAGATCCGAAGGCCCGGGCGTTCCGCAGTAAAGTGGCTCGTTACAGCCTCTAGAGGGAAGTTATATAGAAGGTCATTCCAAGGCCTGTTGGCCCAATGTTTAGGAGCCTTGGAGGTAGACTACATCATGAGAGAGGTTCACGAAGGAATTTGCGGGAATCATTCTTTTGCAGATTCATTGATACTGAAATTAGTTAGGGCAGGATACTAGTGGGCCCAGATAGAACAAGACGCAAAGGCATTCGTTCAGAAATACGACAATTGCGAATGCATACATAGTTGGTGCACCAACCGGCAGAACTCTTTCATTTGGTACTATCCTCATGACCATTCATGAAATGGGGGATAGATATAGTCGGGTCGCTGACGCCAGGTCCTTGAAAGGTAAGATTTCTTTTAATTTTAACTTATTACTTCACTAAATAGGTTGAAACGGGTCCTTATAAAAAGATCGGTGAGCGCGAAGTGGTCGATTTCCTGTGGGAAATTATTATTCGCCGATTCGGAATACCGAAGGAGATTTCCTGCAACAATGGACCATAGTTCATAGGTTCCAAAGTCACAAAATTTCTTGAAGACCTGAAAATTAAAAGAATCACATCTTCACCACACCATTCGAGCGCGAATGGGAGGCGGAATCAACCAATAAGATGATTATTCAAAACCTCAAAAAGAGGTTGGAAGAAGCCAAGGGAAAGTGGCCCGAAGAGTTACCGGGAGTGCTATGGGCATACCAGGCGATGGCCAAGTCGAGCACGGGGGAGAAACTTTTCTCTCTCGTATACGGTGTAGAAGCTCTGATCCTAGTGGAAGTAGGAAAACTTCCCTTATGGTACTTTCGGGCGGACGAAGAAGCAAATAATGAGGCATTGCTGGTCAAATTAGACCTTCTTGACGAACGCAGGGACTTGGCGCATATAAGAATGGTGACTCACAAACAATGGATGGAAAGATACTATAACCGAATGGCCAATCTCTGTTATTTTAAAGGGGAAAACTTGGTTTTGAGGAAATTAACTCTGAACACCCGAGATCTCAAAGCTGGAAAGCTGGGTCCGACATGGGAAGGCCCTTAGTGGGTTTCAGTTGTCATCGGAAAGGGATCGTACGAATTTAAGAGTCAAGATAGAGTCAAATTGCCGAGCAACTGGAATATGGCTCACCTCAAAGGTATTACTATTAATGGATCATGCTTATACTGAAAGTATTTGCACTTATTTTCCCATTGACCAGTTTTTGTCCGAATTGGGTTTTTTTGGCAAGATTTTTAATGAGGCAGCAATGGAAAGTATATTACGAAAGGAGCAGCATCAACAAAGTTAAGACATTTAAATGACAAGGCACTAAAATAACAAGCCACCAAGGGATGGTTAGATAATATTTGGCTCGATGGAAAAGTTCCTAGCGGGAAACGAAGCTTGCCATCGAACCAAATATTATCCAACCGTTCACAAGAGTTTTTCCTTAAAGGAGCAAGATTTCTAATGTTCCAATTTGCATTCTTCGCATTCGAACACTGGGGAAATATTCTGAGAATACGGTAACTTGATTTCCATGAAAACTAGGATTCTGAAACCCGGGAACAACAATATCTCATTGGGAAACAAGTTGTGCAAATTAGCCACATGTATTGACAATTTCTTTTCTTTCAACAAATGAATGCTTATGTACTTTTGAAGATAGAAGGAATAAAATGAAGTCCTTTTATTTTTATCTTGTTTCTTGTCCAAATAATGAATTGATTTTATCATTTGAAAGTTAACTAAAAACTTTAAATGCTAGTGTCAGAATGAACAGGAGACGTCCTCTTCAAAAATAACATAAACATAAGAGGTCCCTCTATTATGAAACCTTCATAGTAAAGGGTTGGTTCCAGAAGAGTTTATGCCCGGAACCAAAAAGCTATCGGAAGAAAACACACCCAAAGCTTACTTAATTAGATACAAAAGGAATGCACTTTGTGCAATACATAAACAAAAGATTCTTTTTATTTATAAAACATGCCAAGTGGCATGAATACAAAGATACAAAAGAAGACAACAAAAGAAAAGAAAGAAAAAAGGCTAAACTGCATCGCCACCGGAACTCGAGGGAAGAAAGGCATCTACGCCCCCGAGAGAAGTAGGCGGATCTGCCTCGTCGCAGGGTCTTGGCCTTCATCATCATTCTCTTTAAGTTCCTCTCCAGTTCCAAAAAACTCGAAACTGGGACTAGAAGAGTTAGTTGCCTCAGTCTGAGCCAGGAGGCGTTCTCGAGCAGTTAACTCCAGCGTTGGGCCTTGGCGATCTCATCGTCGATATCAATAACATCCGCTTTGGACTCTTCCAAGGTTTTCCTCCTCATGTGGTACATAGAGTATGTTTTTTCAATAATGAGGGAATCCCCTTGGTGCTAAATTTTTTCTTTGAGCTTATCAATCTCGGTCGAAAGTCCATCCTGCTCGGATCTCATGGAACTAAGGCTAAGATCAAGACCACGTATTGTAGTTATATGAACCTTATCTTGATCCATGATCTTCTTATACCTATCTTTCATCCGGCTCCGCTTCTCCTCGGCAGAAGCAGCCTCTTTAGCTTTGGAGTTCAAAGCTCCCTATAAATTATTTGCTCGTTCAGTGGAGGCAGACTCGCGCTCGGTAGCAGCGAAAGTGGCATCTTGAGATTCAGCCCACCTAGCCTTTGCATCCTAAAGTTATGCATGTAGTTGCGTGGATTCTTGGCTATGAGCTATCATCTCTTGCTCATTGTGTTGCAAATGGGCCCCAAGCTCGGTCGCTTCATCAGCTTTCGCCTCTAGCATCGGGAGACGTGCGACGAGTTGATTCCTATCGGCCAACAGTTGATCTCGCTTGGACATAAGTCCCTATTTGTCAAGGATCAATCTCTGAAGGCCCTTAGAAACGAGGAGGTTGGCTTGTAAAACAAATATCGAAGTCAGAAACCCTGTTGTAATAGGAACAGGAAAAAAAAGTAGTAGAAAGAACAATTACAATACCGATGTTGTATTGTTCATGGTGTTATTTAACATGCACTCCTTGAAAGAGAGTTATTTTCTTCTTATCTTTCTCTAAAGACAGCAGCTTCAGGTAATTGGTGAGCTCCACCGGCTGGACAGTAGGTGGTACTCCTTTGAGACCAAGAGAGAGACTCTCCTCCTCCCCTGTGGATCTGCAGAAGGGGTGAATAGTTGTGCCCCAAATTCCCGTGGTCAGGGGATTGGGTAGGAGGTAAATCCTCCTCTCAAGTGTCTGCGGCCAATGGTGGAGATGTAGCAGTTGCTGGTGATGAAGGCACGACCGGTGTGGAAGGAGATAAAGCTGATGGTATTGTAGGTTGAGAAGCAGATGTGGCAGTGTCAAGGTTATTTGTTGGTTGCTCACCAACCGAAGGCAGAAGAGGCTCGATATTTGACCTTATAGTACCGGAAGCAGTAATTGGGACTGGAAAGGGAGAATCAGCATTCTCCACCAACTCCATTTCTTCCCAGAGCTCGCCCTCGGTTGGGGTTCTAAGCTTTCCGGATTGAGCGTTCTATTGAGCTGATGAAGATCGTTGTCTCCTTTGAAGGGAAGCTTCTTCATCACTAGAATCCCCATCATTGTCAATAACCACAATGGTTGCGGATGGATCGGGCATGGTTTTCTTTATTTTCTATTTTTTACCCTCGGTCGAGGAAGAACCCCACCTTTTTGGTTACTTGTTCTATAGCCCGGGACTCCGAGATAAAGTAGCTACATCAGAAGCAGACCCGAGGGCACCGGTCCGGGTGAGAGTATCCTGCAACAACCTCGTAATGTCTTCGGGATTGGTCCAATCATCTTCCTTAAGGCAGGAAAAAGAACCTTGCGAAAGCCCGGAATCAAACAAAAAGCTTAGGTTAACAGTTTTTCTTATGTACAAAGAGGGAATGAAGAAAGAGTCACTTTACCGTGGTTCTAGGCCTTCCACCCCATATTTGAGAGCAAACTCCTTCCACCAATGGGTCTCTGGCATAGTGATTGTCACACCCCTTTTCTACCCCCGAGAGAATAAGATATGTGTTAAGGATTGTGGGTTAAAGGGTTTTTCCAATTAAAGTGACAATTTTGAAATAGGGATTATTTTATTGTTCAGAGTCGCCACTTGGAATTGGTTTTCGGTGTTCCAAGTCACATTTTATTTAAATCCCTAATAAAAGGAAAGTTGACTCTATTTTTATCGGTCCGCGAAAACAAAGTTTGGGTAAAGAATTCTGTTGACCGGGGAGAAGGTGCAAGGCATTCCCCGAGTTCTATGGTTCTAACACGGTTGCTTTATTGACTTAAAATTTGGCTTATATTAATTTTGGACAAATTATGATTTATGCGATTTTCAAGCTTTACCTATCTGCTTTTATCTCTTGGTTATTAGAAAAATTAAAGAATACTTTTTTTTCATCGGGTGTCGGAATCTCTTTGAGTCGCGACTAATACCAGGGGTGCACAGGCCCTCGGCAAGGAGTTTCCCGCAAGTGCACCACGGTTAAATCAGGTTTTACCCAGTCCGATGGCCCTCAGAAATTAAAAAATATTTTGAATGATAAGATTCATGACCATACTACGCAAGCGAATGTGTGATCGATGAAATTTATTATTTAGTCATAACAGTGCTACGCAAGCGAATCCGCAGTCATGACAAATAATTATTAGTACGTTATTTACTTTTGAAAAATCACTACAATTGTGCTTTTGAGGAAAAATTAGCTTTTGGAAATTTATTAAATGTCTCTACCGCGCTACGCAAGAGAATTCGCGATTTTTAGCAAAGGATTAACTAAATTAAAAATTGACTAAAACTAATGGATGTGGCATGAGATTGTTGAATTAATTTATTGAATGTTAAACCTCACGTTACGCAAGCGATTCCATGAAATTCAAGCACGCCTACTAATTTCCTAGCGCTTAAATTAATTATAAAAGAAACTAAATTATATGTTATTTAGTGAAATAAAATAAATTGACTTTTTATTGAGTCATTTCGATTAAATGAAAAAATATAAAAGTTGCGTCAGCTTGTTATTTTAAAGAATGGGCAACCTTCTTACCAAAAATGGACCGATTTTTATTAGTGTTGGCAACTTTAAAAGGGAATGAGCCAGCTATTTGGGTATTTGAACTGCTGGCCCGTTTTGGGCCACTTTGGCCATTGGGCCAGCCTTTGACTTAAAAAATAATGAGTCAGCTATGTTATTAACTAAAACAAATGGATCAGCTGCTGGATTTTATTGGTGTTGGGCCACTAGAAATTATTTAGCTTGAAAATGATTTCTTGCACCAAAACCTAAAACCCATACTGCTAACAATCCAAAACCTTATCTTTCTAAACTTAAACATTTGTTTTTACTAAGACAAATTAAGACATAAAAAAGAAAGATACCTTTTTAGTTTACCGTATAAATATTTAGAAAGCACATGTAAAAACTTAATTTGATAACTTACTATCCAACAGGAATTCCTTAAAATATATATAGAAGAGCATTCTTTTTAAACGAGCTTAATTTTACTACCAAATTCACTCTTAACATGAATATTAACTCCACAATGATACACAACTTTTCAAGCTAAAACATGTTTTTAACAACTTTTTAAAAAGATATTAAAACTAAGGAGGAACTTCTAAATATCCATTCTTATATTTGAACTAAAGAACGAATAAATAAACAAAAAAAATGTGTTATCTACTTAAACACTTTAACATGTATTGGAACTTATTTGCACAAACTCTGCCAATACAAATGAAAATGTAAGGGAACAAAGTTTATGTCAAACTTAAAGGAGAAAAACCATTAAAAGAAAACTAGAGCCAACTAGTACAAATTCATAATCACATAAAAAGAAGAGACTTGGACCAAAGAATTTCAATACAACTGCTCTTAAGCTTAAACTCTACCATACACACATCTTCGACTTAAAAACTCAACATTTATCTAAGCTATCGATTATCGGAGGATTTCAAATGTGTCTTACATTTACTTGCTCCTCAACTGAACTAGGCCATAAATCTATCACCATAGCTTCAATCATGCACAAACTTTTGAGTTTAGGAGTGTTGAAACTTAAAAGAGAAACAGAGAATATATTCATGAAGTTGAACATTCATTCATCCATTTATGAACAAAAGATCAAACACAAATGTAAAGTAACAATAATAACACATCAACACATTCATTGCAATAGCTTTATTCAAATAAAAGCTAAATTAAAGAGTTGGGGAAAAAATACCTAGTTTGCAGAAAATAGAAGAAAAACAGACAGCAGAGCTGGGAACCAGCAAGACGAACTCCAACCAAATGAAACAGCAACCGAACAACAGTCTTTTAAACCCGAAGTGACCCAGAAAACTAAACCAAAAGCTCACCGACTTAGGAAAGGAAGAAAGAACTCACAGACTTTCAGTTTTTCAGCTCACTTTTCGAAGTTTTAGCTGCTAATTTTTCTCAAAGTTTTGTGTTTTCTTTGAGTGTAAGTGTGATGGCTAAGTATGTTAGAGTGTGTCCTCAAGTGTGAAAGAATGGCCTCTTTAAGTAGGAAAAATAAGTCCTTTTTGACAGATTTTGATTCACCAAAAATCTGTCCAAAAGGACTGACTTTTGTGTGCCAAAACAGTCATTTTTTCACCAAATTCTGACACAAAACAGAGCAGTTGCATTTCCAGCATGTTTAAACAGTAAAATACCCAACAAACACGTACTTTAAACTCAAGTTTTCAGCTTTTATCTATTCATGACTGAAATTCAGCTTATACACTCAAACTCCAACCAAATATGAACTAGCAAAGTAGAAACAAGACTCAAAATGCAATTGAATTAAGTATTCAGACAAAATTGATTAGAATGAATTCGATTTGTGCAAACCAACATGGAACAACAACTGAATTTCACAAACTATTGCTTGAAACAGAAATTAAACTAACATCGCTAAACTATCACAATTAATAACAACTAAATATACGACTAACTATATAAACAATTGAAACTAATCTTTTGGTTTTTTCATGAAATTAACATAAAGACTTAGCTATTCGACCGACTAGGTCGAAAAACTAAAAATTCAGACTTAACAACTCTATACAAAATAGTCGACCGACTAGGTCGAAGAATAAAAAATCAGAACTAACGGACAAACAAATATAGTCGAACGGCTTGGTCGAAGAACTGAAAGTTCAAGCTTAATCAAATCCACACAAAATAGTTGACCGGCTAGGTCGAAGAACCAAAAATCAGAACTAAAAGACAATAACGAACTACTCGACCGGCTAGGCCAAAGAACTGAAATTCACTTTCACAAAGTAAAATGTAATTAAAACTTATACTTATTGCACATAAATAACAGAAACATTAGGGGAAATTAAACTTTAGAACTAACACTAAAACAAAACAAAAAATCAGAAAAGATAAAAATAAGAAAAGGAAATTGATGTTTTACTATACAGAGGGATTCAATGCCAAATCGAGCAAAGAGACGGATACCAAGGATGACGCCGTGACTGCCCGACCTTGAACAGGCGTTTCTTTCTAGCACATGCCAAAACCAATGAGTTCTAGCGTTGTGCTAGAGAGAAACGAGCATTTTTTGTCGGCGATAATCTAAAACTAAAGGACCACTAATGGTCTTGGGTGGTCGAGGCAGTGGCGAGCAGTGGTGTGACGCGCTGCAATGGTCGGACGTCGGGCAGTGGGGTGGTCGGACGGCAGCTTCGCTAGAGATCGGGTCAAAACGAATATAAAATGATAGCCCCCGCCGAGCTCTATCTATGTATTTAAAAATTATGTTTAAAGGTTGGCTCAATCTCCACGAATTTGTCAAAAAGTTGCGGCTAGGGTTTTGATTTAGGATAGATTCGTGGAATTTGGTTGGGATTCGGAGGATTTGAGGCTTGAATTCATGGAGAGGAGGAAGAGACGAAGAGGGGGTGAAATTTTGGTGGTGTTTGGAGCACCACCGGCGGCGACTCACGGTGGTGGAAGTGGAGGAGGGCGGCGGCGGCTTGAGAAGAGAGAGGTGTCTCTAGGGTTTGGGTTCTTAGAGAAATGGCAAAAGAAATCAGATTTTAGAAGGATTTTATATCTCAAAGGGGCACAAAGGAGGGCCATTGGATCAAAGATCATGGAAGGCTTAGATTTGATCTTGAATACTTAACCAAAACGATATAGTTTCAAGACAAACCTATGTCGTTTTGTAGCTCTTTCTTGGTCAACCACTTCATGGACCGGGTATGGCCGAAATGGGCTCAAATTTTTGGGCCAATTTGGCTCAATTTTAATTAAAATACACTAGTCCAATCCCCACCCCATTTATCAAACCATTAATCAACTCTTAAAACCTGTACATACACAAATAAGAGCAAACACACACACACACACACATGCACACACACACACACACACACACACACATATATATATATATATATATATATATATATATAAATAAGGCAAAAATTAGGCATTTACAGCTGCCCCTCTTTGCTCGAGAACATGAAGAGTTTTCGTGCAAAGACAAATAAATGTCATGGATAATTTTTTCTCACATTCACTCTAATGGAAGCATTTTGAAAAAGGTGGTGACCGAACCTTGCTTCTGAGGTTGCCTACATATCCTTGGCTATAAAGGAATCAGGTCAGTGTAGTTCTAGGAAATTTTTGGTAGTTGGTACTACCAGACACTGGAGTTAAGACTGTTGCTACTGTTGTTGTTGCTGTTACTATTACTCGCTTCTTACATCAAAAGAAAAAGAGGAGAGCAGTACATATGCCTGCAAACTAAGAGTACAAAATTCCTATCTATAGGTCTTCTGGAGTCAAATCTTGATTTGACCTGCTCGTTTGTGTTGACCTTAGATTGGATCTTGATGCCTTTTTGAAGAAAAGATTATGGCTCATTCTCGACTGCTTGATTTCCTGGTCAGAACTTGAGAAGATGATCTTGAGACGCCGAGTTGTTAACACCTCATCGAAACTAACTCCAATTGTCTTATGATCAACAATCTTCTTTCTTCTGATGAGAACTGAAATTGCAAGCTTTAATCGTCACTTGTGCTATACGGCAGAGCCTGTAAAACCATCAAAGACAAACAAAAACGAACAAAATTTTTCTGCCCCAGTCTTGCACTTGGAAAATTTTGTAAGTTATTAGAGAAATTTGTAAATTATCTAATTTATTGAAAAGGCAGACAGAAACAGTAGTATAAACTAGCTAACAGAGATAAAATTTGGTAACGAATGATTGTGTAACCAGGGATCGGTACCATGTACTACTGAAAGGAAATGTAACCAGAGGCTGGTACCATATCTTACTGGAAGGAAATAGAATCAGGTGTTAGTACCATGTATTATTAATAAAGTGTTGAATCCCTCTAGGTGAAAAGGTTCTACCTGAGTTAAGCTATGAAAACAACCAGAGCGAAGAGTACTTCTACCCGATAATATGAGCTGGATCCCTCTAGGCAAAAAGATTCTACCGGAGTTAAGCTACGTAAAACAACCTGAGCAAAGTGTATTTCTACCCGGAACTATGAGTTAGATCCCCCTAGGCGAAATGGTTCTACCTGAGTTAAGCTATATTAAACAATCTGAGTGAAGTGTACTTTTACCCAAAACTATGTGCTGGATCCCCCTAGGCGAAACGGTTCTACCTGAGTTAAGCTGCGTAAAACATCCTGAGCGAAGATTACTTCTACCCGGAACATGAGTTGGATCCCCCTAGGCGAAAGGATTCTACCTGAGTTAAGCTGCATAAAACAACCTGAGCGAAGAGTACTTCTACCTGGAACTATGAGCTGGATCCCTCTAGGCGAAACGGTTCTATCTAAGTTAAGCTATGTAAAATAGCCTGAGCGAAGACTACTTCTACCCGGAACTATGAGCTGGATCCCCCTAGGCGAAATGATTCTACCTGAGTTAAGCTGCGTGAAACACCCTGAGCGAAGAGTACTTCTACCTGGAACTATGAGCTGGATCCCCCTAGGAGAAAGGATTCTACCTGAGTTAAGCTGTGTAAAACACCCCGAATGAAGAGTACTTCTACTCGGAACTATGAGCTGGATCCCCCTAGGCAAAAGGATTCTACTTGAGTTAAGCTGCATAAAACACCCTGAGCGAAGAGTACTTCTACCCGGAACTATGAGCTGGATCCCCCTATGTGAAAGGATTTTACCTGAGTTAAGCTGCGTAAAACACCCAGAGCGAAGAGTACTTCTACCCGAAACTATGAGCTGGATCCCCCTAGGCGAAAGGATTCTACCTGAGTTAAGCTGCGTAAAACACCCTGAGCGAAGGTACTTCTACCCGGAACTATGAGCTGGACCCCCCTAGGCGAAAGGATTCTACCTGAGTTAAGCTATGTAACTGGGAGGTGTGAACAATAGTGATGCATGCTGAAAATAAAAGAAAATGGAGATTTTAAGGAGCTTACGTTTGGTGACATTCGTTCTTTCAGAATCGCCATTCTACAGTGCTTTGTTCCTGCTTCAAACAAAGAAAATTTGTGAGTTTTCAAAGTGATTGGTTTGTGGCCTTGATGCCCTGAGTAATTTGATTCACGGCCACTGCTATCGAATAAATGATTCTGTTAGTGTGGTACAGAGATGCTCGGCTGCTCTGTATCATTCTCTGGAGACCTTGGCTTTCCAATGTTGCCCCTAACTGTTTCATACCTAGATGTCCATGGTATCGCTACCCTTGTCTCTAAGGTAACACAATTTTTCTTTAAAATCAAACTTAATTGTCTTGCATCCAATTTTTAGTTTGTGGCTGTAGTGCTTATCAACTTTTCTCATGAAACAGGTTTTGCTCATGCGACTTTTCAGTGTCTTTGAAACACTTTGTTTGCCTTATCAAATGAGATCTCAGATGGATTCGTGCCTTTGTCAATGCTATATATTCCCCAAATTCTGCTCGATATTACGAGGAAATTGTAGCTAGTTTTGCAGCCATTTCTTTGCTACGCTTTTGATGCAGGATTAGACCGAAAGGGACTCAAAGAAAAATATGGGTAATAACAGAATAATAATTTAAAGTGAAAAAGAACTGTGCTTAAACAAAAGGTGTCCCTTTCGGGGAAAGGAATATGGAGACTTATCTGGAGGTATGTGCCGACTTCAATGAATCATGACATGAATTTTGGACTGGACGCCTGATCCATCTAAGCTGTCTAATTCTCAAAATCCGTCACAAATGTTCATCTTGAACTTGTCTTGGTTGTGCTCATGCCGAAGAATCAAAGACCCTCATTTGGCTAATAGCGCCTTTTGCAGGTTTTCGCTAATTAACCTCTCTCATTTCTCTACTAATCGTCGCCTTATGGTGCCAATCTAGGTTTTTACCAATAAGACTCTTTCATTTATCTGCTCATCATCGCCTCATAGTGCCCATACAGGTTTTCACTGATAAGACTCTCTCATTTCTTTTTTTTTTCTTTTTTTTTACTAAGATACTGCATAAGGGATGTTACCCAGCGCCTTTGGCATGGGGACTTCAAACATTCTCAAAAAACATCGATCAGAAGTTCTTGAAAGGTAAAAAGGCAAAATGAACCTTGAACTGAATTACAAATTTTGGAACCATTTTTACAGAAAAACTGTGAAATAAAACAAACTTCTGCCCTAGTTTTGGAGTATTGGGAATATGGATTTTTTTAATGGAACCGAACCCAAGGTAAGGCTGCCTACGTATCCTTTCGGAATCAGGTCAGACGTAGTTCAATTACTTTAAGATTTGTTGTTTGACTTTTCTTTTTACAAGTACACAGGTTGCAAAAAGTGAGAAACAAGGAAGACAAATACGACTCAAAAAGATTGACAGAAGGGTGACACCTATTTGGAATAGCAAGCAAATGATAGCCTTCATCACTTCAATCTGAGGAAATTAATGCGTGAAAATTCTACAGTGGGTATATATCATACATAATATCTTTTGACTGTATCTGCGTTAATAGTCATGTCTGGTACCCTCCCTTCTTTATCTACCAAGTGCAAGGCCCCTTTTGGTAACACTTTCTTGATGATGTAGGGTCCTTGCCAGTTCGGGGTGAACTTTCCTTTAGCTTCTGCCTGGTTCGGAAGGATGCGTTTCAAAACCAGATGGCCTACCTCAAACTACCTTGGGTGCACTTTCTTTTTGTAAGCGCGTGTCATTCTTTGCTGATATAACTGGCCGAAACACACTGCTGCTAGCCATTTTTTCATTGATCAACATCAGTTGTTCTAATCGGCTCTTAACCCACTTAGTGTCTTCAATCTCTGATTCCACAATAATGCGGAGAGAGGGAATTTCGACTTCGGCGGGTATTACAGCTTCAGTTCCATATACAAGCAGATACGGAGTTGCACTAACAGATGTGCGAACATTCGTGCGGTATCCCAACTAAGCAAAACGCAACTTTTCATGTCATTGCCTGGAACCTTGGATCATCTTCCTAATAATCTTCTTGATGTTCTTGTTTGCCTCTTCAACGGCTCCATTGGCTTTTGGCCGATAAGGGGTAGAATGGCGATGCATGATTTTAAATTGTTCGCATACCTCCTTCATCTAATGACTATTTAGATTGGTTGCATTATCAGTGATAATGGTCTTCGGGATATCAAAGCGACAGATGATGTTGGAATGAACAAAATCTACCACTGCTTTCTTGGTGACTACTTTGAAAGTGACAGCCTCCACCTACTTGGTGAAGTAATCAATTGCAACTAAAATGAATCTATTCCATTTGAGGCCTTTGGCTAGATTGGCCCAATGACATCCATTCCCCAAGAAACGAAAGGCCAAGGAGAGAACATGGGATGCAACTCCGAAGGAGGCGAGTGAATCAGGTCACCATGAATCTGGCATTGGTGACAGTTGCAAACAAAACTAAAGCAATCTCGCTCCATAGTAAGCCAATAATACCCTGCCAGCAGAATCTTCTTCGCCAAAACGTATCCATTAATGTGAGGTCCGCATACCCCCGAATGCACTTCACTCATGATCTGCTCTGCTTTTGCAGCATCTATGCATCTCAACAAGTTTAAATCTGGGGTCCTCTTGTACAAAATTTCCCCATTCATAAAGAAACCACTGGCGAGCCGCCTTATAGTTCTTTTTTGATCTCCTTTAGCATGCTCTGGATATTCTCTTGTTTTTATGAATCGTTTTATGTCATGATACCACGGTTCACCATCTGGTTCTGTCTCAATTGTATTGCAGTAACCGTGTTGATTCCGAACTTAGATTTCTAGTGGATCAATATGAGTGTTGCCTGGATAAGGGAGCATCGAGGCTAAAGTAGCCAAGGTATCGGCTAGCTCATTGTGAAACCTGGGAATGTACCTAAACTCGATGGATTTGAATCTTTTGCTCAAGTCTTGCACACATTATCTGTATGAAATAATCTTGATGTCCTGAGCCTCCCATTCGCCTTGGACTTGCCGGATAAGCAAGTCAGAATCTCCCATAACCAATAGTTCATGCACATCCAGATCGATGGCCATTTTCAAACCCATGATACAAGCTTCGTATTCTGCCGTATTATTGGTACAGAAAAACCAAAGTCGGGCCATTGTAGGGTAATGATGTCCAATATGTGAGATAAGGATTGCCCCGATCCCAACTCCTTTGATATTGACAGCCCCATCAAAATACATTTTCCATACAGGGTGATCGTTTGGAACCACTTCCTCTATTGAGTTGACCTCTTCATCTGGGAAGTATGTGCTAAGTGGCATGTACTCATCATCAACTGGATTCTCTACCAAATTATCTGCCAAAGCCTGTGCTTTCATCGTGGTGCGAATGACATAGACGATGTCAAACTCTGTGAGAAGGATTTGCCATTTTGCGAGCCTGCCAGTGGGCATTGGCTTTTGGAATATGTACTTCAAAGGATCCATTCTAGATATGAGGTAAGTAGTGTAGGCCAAAAGATAATGTCTCAGCTTCTGAGCGACCCAAGTCAAGGCACAACATGTCCTTTCTAGAAGGGTGTACTTAACCTCATAACTGGTGAACTTCGTGCTCAAATAATAGATTGCTTGTTCCTTTTTGCCTGTTGCATCATGTTGACCCAGAACGCATCCAAAGGAATTATCCATCACCGATAGATATAAAAATAAAGGCCTACCAGGTTCAGGTGGGACCAGTACAGGGGGTTTTGATAGATAATCTTTGATCTTGTCAAAAACTTTTTGGCAATCGTCCGTCCACTTGATAGCGACATCCTTTTTCAGCAACTTAAAGATGGGCTCGCACGTGGTTGTGAGCTGAGCAATGAACCTACTGATGTAGTTCAACCTCCCAAGAAAACTCATGACTTCTTTTTTGTTCTTTGGGGGTGGCAGATTTCGAATGGACTTTATCTTAGATGGATCCAATTCAATGCCTCTCCGGCTGACTATAAAACCGAGGAGTTTCCCAGATGGAACCCCAAATGCACACTTGGATGGATTAAGCTTAAGGTCATACCTTCGAAGCCGTTCGAAGAACTTTTTTAAATCACACACATGATCAGCCTGTTTCTTTGATTTTATGATGACTGTCACACCTCCTTTTTCCGCACCCGAGAGGGCGCAAGGGAGTTTTTCCAATTAAAGGACAATCGGAACGGGATTAGTTTATTTATTTTAGAGTCGCCACTTGGGAGATTTAGGGTGTCCCAAGTCACCAATTTTAATCCCGAATCGAGGAAAATAATGACTCTATATTACAGTCTGCGTACCAGAAATCCGGATAAGGAATTCTGTTAACCCGGGAGAAGGTGTTAGGCATTCCCGAGTTCCGTGGTTCTAGCACGGTCGCTCAACTGTTATATTCGGCTTATTTATCTGATTTTTAATACAATTATGAACCTATGTGCCAATTTTATCTTTTATCCGCTTTTATCGTTCACCGTTATTTTTATAGGACTTGCAACGTCGTGAAAACATATCTCGAACCACGCTACATCAATGCACCCGTGGTTATTGATATATCTCGACTCGGCTGGGATTTGGATTTGGGTCACATAAATGTGCACCCGAGTTTAAGAAGGTAAGGTTTTATTAAAGCGTATCCTAAAGAGACTAACGTGTTGTTATTTAGGGAGGGTTGTGAGATTTGCTAAGCAACCCATCCCGGAAACTAAATGCTCCAACAATATACATTTAACAAGGGCCCCGCATTTGCACGTTGTGTTTATTTTTATCGAGGCTCATCTCGTTCTTATTTTAAAAGGTTATCCTATAGCAACTACGTTTCTTATCGCGTTTGTCCTTATCAATTGAAAACAGTATATAGTCCTAATTAATTAAATGCTTGCAAGCTATTTGTAATGACATTCAGAAAAGCTAAAAAAAATTTCAGAAATGGGGCTGTATATGCAATCAGCCGAACAAACAATTCTGGGCCCAAATCCAGCCCATGCGCGATGGACCAGACCTGGGCCTTCGCCTGTTCTACGCGGGCCTACTTAGTTTGCTTCGATTTGGGCTCGACCTTCATGAGGTCGAGGCCCTGAACTGATTCTTTATTTTGTGAAATGAGTTTATCAGTTTATGGGACAATATGGCAGAAGGAGAAAGAACTTTAACTAAAATGGATAGCTTTCCTATTTGGCCTACATTAGAGAATATACTATACCATCAGACTAAGTTTGAAATACAACTTATTACACTGGGCGTATTCTCACTTAGCAGTATACATACAAAGCTAGCATTCGTTAACCTACATTGATATACTTAGTATGTAGGCTGTTTCTATTGTCCAAACAAAAATGACAATCATTATACAATACATGATGTCTAATGTAACAATTTATGCATAAAAGTCACTCTTCAGGTCTTTTCTTTTGTATTCATGCTCAACTTTCCAATTACATTTGACAGAGTATTAGTCATGTACCTGGTATAGAGAACGAAAAGAAGAAAAGAATGATCAGTTGGGCAGTATGCCACAAACACAGCAGCAGCAGATACACAGCAACAGCACAGCAACAAACCAAACCAAATGTTTTCCACAAACCTCAGACGACCAACAATATTTCCCAGAACAAAGAGGACCAACAAATAGTCGAGTACCAAACCAATGAACCCAGAAAAGAAGGATGAAACAAACAGCAACAACAGAGTATTCAATGCAGCAACACTACCAATTGAATAACCAGAAACAGCTCAACCAATGCAAACCAAGAACTTGGCCAAGACAGCTTGACCAATATGCACTCTTATACAACTTTTCAGGCAGTGTTTGGTTGCAGTGTTTATTGGAAGCTAACTTGTGTTTTTTCAGTTTTCTTTGAACTCACTAGACCTCTCTTTGGACTAAAAAATTTTACAGCCCTTTTTTTTCTCTCTGAAAGCTAAAAGTCCAGCCTCAGACCCATAAACTTCAGCCCCTGTTTTAGTTGTCCAATGGCCTATTTATAGGCCAAATGCACCATTACAGCTGAGCTGCCCTGCCTGCCAATTGGCAGAATGCCCATACCCTTTAAGCCCATCCTAAGCATGCTTGGTGTCAGCTACCTTTATTCCCCACGCCTGGTTTTTGTTTAATCCAGAATTATGGGCTCATTTGTTTATTCATTTTGAGCCCCCATACCCTTGTGTCTTGTTCCCCATTGGTATTAGTTTAATCCTAAGTTAGTACCCTACTTGTCAGCTCACTTAAACTAATTACTTCTGTTCTTTTTAGCACCCCAGATTACCCCTGTCAACCTTGATTATTACTGCCCCTGCCTATTGCAGCATTAGGGCATTTTTTGCACTGATGAAAGCTCGAGCTCAGGACTGCCTAGACTGAACCCTTTTAGTCATTTTTATAATGCCAACAGACCATTTCAAACATTACTAGGTCATCCAGCCAGTGTCCGAGTTTAATTAGTTATGTGACAATCCTAACTCCTTCGATTCATTAGTTATAGAAAACTAATCGACGACATTTATCGAGTCGACTATACTAATTATAGCAGGTAATAATCGATCGCTCACATAAACAATACGTTTAGGGACCTAAAGGGCATCAGACAATTCTATGTTCAATAACTGGGGACCTATATAAGTTTATTCATTTGACGACCAATCTAATCGAACAGGTTCATCACAGAGTACATTCAGAATACAAATAGAAGACAAACGACCAAATAAAAGGTCTTTAACAGAGATGAAAGAAATCTGGATGAAAAATAACAAAATAACAAACAAACACAAAGAGATATGCTGACAACTTATTTGGAAATAAAACAAAAGAACGGAAAACTTACCAAAACGTTTAAACCAAACAGACCCAAATCAAACTCGACTTCGAACTTTTGAGGCCGAACAAACTTTAGTCAGGGTGTTCTCACATGAGAACACCTTGACTAAGGTCTATTAGACCTCAAACCTATGTCAAAACTGGCCGGGTTCCCCAGGTGCATGTGTTTCCAGTTCTGGATTTCCAGATCTGGATTTTTAGGAGTTGTGGGTAGATTCGGACCAAACCAAGTTTGGTTTGGTCACTAGGAAGGTCAGGGGGGTGTCTGGTATGAAGATGGGGTGGTTTGGTGTAGATCGAGTTTTGTCTCGAATCTTCAAATCCAGATTCGAGACGATAGGAGATGATTCGAGGTTCGTGGTTAGTGGATTCGTGTTCAGGGGAGTGAGGGGGTCTTAGGGTGTTCAGGGGGTGGTCACCGGCGTTCGTGCCGCCGGCTTTAATGGCGAAGGAGACTAGGGCGGCTGCTAGGGTTTGGGGGTTTCAGGGTTCAGGGAAGGAGACGAGTGAGGGGTGGGGTTCGGATAGGGGGCGTGGGGTGTAAGGGAAGGTTTATATATGGTGAGGTTGATCGGATCTGAGCCGTTAGATCAGATGATCTCAACGGCTTAGATCTGATGTTGAGAAATGGGACGGGGTCGTTTTGTAGTTAAACGGGGTCGTTTGGTTTAAGTGGGGGATTGGATCGGATTGGTTATTGGGTCGGGTTTGAACACGGGTTGCTGAAAATGATCCTGGACCGTTGGATTGGATTGATTGGAACGGCTGAGATGGATTGGCCTGAAACGGTGTCGTTTCAGGAGGTGTCTGGGCAACCGGATTTGGACTGGGCCTGCGTGCTGGTTGGGCCAGTTATTTTGTTTAATTTTTGGCCCAAACCGATTTCCTTCTCTTTTGTTTTTCTAATTTCATTTTTTTCTTTTAAAACAAAAATAAAAATAATAAATAACAAAATAACGAAATTAAAACTAAACAACAATGCAACATTTTAACACAATTATCACAAAAATTATTTAAGTAAGTTAACTAAAAGCCTAGAACGAGCGATGCACACATATATATATATATTTTGAATTTTCTTTTACTGACCGAATTATGGTTTAATCATCCTAACATGCATATTTTGTATTTTTGTTTGTTAATGATTAAATGCAAAAATGGACAGACTCACAAACGATTAACAAAACATGTCACGGAAAGACCGAAAAATTGTACAGCGAAGCCCTTTGCCGCTATTTTTATTTTCTTTTGGAGCAATTGTCCGTGAAGCAAAAATCACGTGCTTACAGCTGCCCCTCTTTGCACGAAGACACGAAGGGTTTTCGCGCAAAGATAAAGCGAGCGATTTTTGCCCGTCCGAATACTCCGTGGGAAGCATTTTCTGAAAAAGATTTGACCGAACCTTTGCTTCAGGGGTTTCCTACATATCCTGGGCTGAACAGGAATCAGGTCAATGTAGTTCGGGAAATTTTTGGTAGCTGGGACTACCGTGTGACTGTAGTGTTTGCTGTTGTTGTGCGCTGCTGTATGCTGCTGTAGGATGCTACTGCTCAACCGATCTCCCTATTACATTGCTCTAAAAGGAAAACAAGAAGCTAAGCTAAACTGAGGATCCTGAAATCTCATCCATCTTCAACTTGTTCTTGCTGCCTTGCTTTCTTGTCGGCTAACGCTTTCCTCTGACGCCTTTATTTTGTGAACTTGGAGATGATGCCGGTCCTTCACCTTTTCTGAATGTCAGTTCTCATCACTTTGCTTGATCTGCTGGGGATACGACTTTCTTCTTTAAATCTTCCAATGGTTTCTTCAGTGGCATGGCTTTTCATCGGAATTGTTATACTGGGCATGCTACAACGTTCCCAAACTACTTCTTTTGAGACGCGTTCCTTTTTCCTTTTGAATTGCGCGCTTGCCTCTGCAGTTGTCTGCTTCTTGGTGCTGGGGATTTCATTGTTTCCCGTTTGGGGATCTCTGTTGTACCCTTCCGTCTTCAGGTGGGGTGACTGATTCCAAAATCTAGAGCTGAATGTATTCCCGCATTATACTGGTGGGCGACCTAGAACTTAAGAGTATTCCCGCATTATACTGGTGGGCGACCTAGAACTTAAAAGTATTCCCGCATTATACTGGTGGGCGACCTAGAACTTAAAAGTATTCCCGCATTATACTGGTGGGCGACCTAGAACTTAAAAGTATTCCCGCATTATACTGGTGGGCGACCTAGAACTTAAATGTATTCCCGCATTATACTGGTGGGCGACCTAGAACTTAAAAGTATTCCCGCATTATACTGGTGGGCGACCTAGAACTTAAAAGTATTCCCGCATTATACTGGTGGGCGACCTAGAACTTAAATGTATTCCCGCATTATACTGGTGGGCGACCTAGAACTTAAAAGTATTCCCGCATTATACTGGTGGGCGACCTAGAACTTAAAAGTATTCCCGCATTATACTGGTGGGCGACCTAGAACTTAAAAGTATTCCCGCATTATACTGGTGGGCGACCTAGAACTTAAAAGTATTCCCGCATTATACTGGTGGGCGACCTAGAACTTAAAAGTATTCCCGCATTATACTGGTGGGCGACCTAGAACTTAAAAGTATTCCCGCATTATACTGGTGGGCGACCTAGAACTTAAAAGTATTCCCGCATTATACTGGTGGGCGACCTAGAACTTAAAAGTATTCCCGCATTATACTGGTGGGCGACCTAGAACTTAAATGTATTCCCGCATTATACTGGTGGGCGACCTAGAACTTAAAAGTATTCCCGCATTATACTGGTGGGCGACCTAGAACTTAAAAGTATTCCCGCATTATACTGGTGGGCGACCTAGAACTTAAAAGTATTCCCGCATTATACTGGTGGGCGACCTAGAACTTAAAAGTATTCCCGCATTATACTGGTGGGCGACCTAGAACTTAAAAGTATTCCCGCATTATACTGGTGGGCGACCTAGAACTTAAAAGTATTCCCGCATTATACTGGTAGGCGACCTAGAACTTAAAAGTATTCCCGCATTATACTGGTGGGCGACCTAGAACTTAAATGTATTCCCGCATTATACTGGTGGGCGACCTAGAACTTAAAAGTATTCCCGCATTATACTGGTGGGCGACCTAGAACTTAAAAGTATTCCCGCATTATACTGGTGGGCGACCTAGAACTTAAAAGTATTCCCGCATTATACTGGTGGGCGACCTAGAACTTAAAGGTATTCCCGCATTATACTGGTGGGCGACCTAGAACTTAAAAGTATTCCCGCATTATACTGGTGGGCGACCTAGAACTTAAAAGTATTCCCGCATTATACTGGTGGGCGACCTAGAACTTAAAAGTATTCCCGCATTATACTGGTGGGCGACCTAGAACTTAAAAGTATTCCCGCATTATACTGGTGGGCGACCTAGAACTTAAAAGTATTCCCGCATTATACTGGTGGGCGACCTAGAACTTAAAAGTATTCCCGCATTATACTGGTGGGCGACCTAGAACTTAAATGTATTCCCGCATTATACTGGTGGGCGACCTAGAACTTAAAAGTATTCCCGCATTATACTGGTGGGCGACCTAGAACTTAAATGTATTAAAATTGCTTCCTCGTTCTTCCGAGAAAATTTTCGACAACCGGCAGAAAATTTTCTGCCCCGGTCTTGGTGACTCCCTTGGCGTTGCTGTTCTCGTCAATCCTTTGCTTTCCTGCAGCAGACAGAAGGATTTAATTAGTTTTTATCGTGGTGGTAGAGGGTGCCTTTCTGGCGGATGGTCTTCCTTTCTTCCCCTTTTCTTGCTCTTTGTCCCCATAATTGGTTGGCGGGCAAAGTTGCCTGTTGGGGGTCTCTCGCCTGCTGGGGATCGGTTTTCAATTTATCCCCTTTTCTTCTTTCTCTTTAAACACATGATGTGGGGGTCTGCTTCTAACTCCCGAAACCACTCCCTTTTGGAGCTTACTTCTTCCAAAATTTCCGGGCACAATCCCTGCATTGCCTGGGACCGGCCTTTACGACTGTTTGTATCATCCGGCATTTGGATGAATTCTCCTTTGGTTTCTGGTAGTAAGCTTTGAAAAATCCTTTCAAGACACATTTTAGGAAAAGAAATAAAGATATGGAAAAAAGAAAAACTTTCTGAACCAATATTTTTGTGGGAGGAGACAATCCAAAGAACTTATCTGGAGGACACAATTGGTCCCCGTGATCATGACGTGCACCATAGATTCCCGACCCAGTCTATTTGTATCAATCAATTTGTCCGACGGTCTGACTTGCTGGGGATGATAAATGGATGTTCATCTTGTTGCAAATGTGGTAGCTTCGCTGATCTGTCTCGTCGCCTCATAGTGCCCTTCGAGGGGTTTTCACTAATGAGACTCTCTCTTTTCTCTCATCTCCCGGCGCCTTATGGTGCCTGTGAAGGTTTTCACCAATAAGACTCTCTCATTTTATATCCCTCATCTTACATCGCCTCTCGGTGCCTGCGAAGGTTTTCACCGATGAGACTCTCTCATTTTATTTCTTTCGAGGAATCGGGGTGTTGTAGATACGACCCTCTTTTCTGGAGATTCCTTTGACTAATCAATTCGTTCCCAATCTTACGATCCTCTTCTTTGCTGGGGCTTGGTGTATTATTCTCGGCCTTATTTTCCGGATTTGGCATCTCTCGAACATTGATCGGGAGGTCTTTTGGATGTTGACGTTGGTTTTGGTGTGGGATTGAAGAAAGGCTACAAAAATGAAAACAATTTGAAGGGTGATGTGCTACAACTTTTGGAATCTAACCTTTGTTGGAACTTAAAACATAACCTCTGCCCCAGTTTTCTTGCTTGGAGAATTTTATTTTTTATGCTTATGTTGAGTTACGTGCGTTACGCACATTGTGCTATATTGTGCACACTATGTACATTATGCATCCTATATTTGCTATGATGCATACTATGACCGAGCCGTGAGGCGCCTACGTATCCTCTTTGAGGAATCAGGTCAAACGTAGTTCCCACGGTTTTATATTCCTTGATTTTTCTTTTCTTTCTTTTCATTTTCTTTTCCTTTTCTTTTTCTTTTTCTTTTCTTTTCCTTTCTTTTCTTTTTTTTTTTTTTTTTTTATATATATCTTTCCCATTAGTGATTCCAAAAGAGGGGTATTGAAAGAATTTGCTCAAGGCTCAAAGGGGAAAGCGAAGGTTAAAAGTGTTTGGATAGGAGAAAGAATTGCCTCCGTCATCTCATTATTCAACAAATGCCAAATACAAACAAATAAACCAAAATTGCCATAATTTAAAGAAATTACGCATAATATCTCTTGACTGCATCTGAATTGATAGCCATGTCGACACATCCACCTTCGACATCTGTCAAACACAAGGCACCATTGGCCAAGACTCTGGTCACAATATAAGGCCCTTGCCAATTTGGGGCGAATTTGCCTTTCGCCTCGACCTGATGTGGGAGGATCTTCTTCAATACCTGCTGCCCTACTTCAAACTTCCTGGGGCGCACCTTTTTATTATACGTTCTTGCCATTCTCTTCTGGTACAGCTGACCATGGCACACTGCTGCCAATCTTTTCTCATCTATCAGGCTCAACTGTTCCAATCGAGCTTTGACCCATTCATCATCATCAATCCCGGCTTCAGCGACAATTCGGAGGGACGGAATTTCGACCTCCGCTGGTATCACGGCCTCAGTCCCATACACCAACAAATAAGGAGTTGTGCCTATGGAAGTCCGGACGGTAGTGCGGTAGCCCAACAAAGCAAAGGGCAATTTCTCGTGCCACTGTCTGGACCCTTCCACCATTTTTCGCAGTATCTTCTTGATATTCTTATTGGCTGCTTCGACTGCTCCATTTGCCTTAGGACGATATGGGGTGGAATTGCGGTGTGTAATCTTGAATTGTTGGCATACCTCTCTCATCAAGCTGCTATTAAGATTCGCACCGTTATCCGTGATGATCACTTTTGGGATCCCAAATCTGCAGATGATATGGGAGTGAATAAAGTCCACCACTGCCTTCTTGGTTACCGACTTGAAGGTTTTAGCCTCAACCCATTTGGTGAAGTAATCAATGGTCACTAGAATGAACCTGTGACCGTTGGATGCTGCTGGCTCGATGGGCCCGATGACATCCATGCCCCAGGCCACAAACGGCCAAGGTGCTGACATCGTATGTAACTCTGTTGGCGGAGAATGAATCAAATCTCCATGTATCTGGCACTGATGGCATTTCCTCACAAAAGTGATACAGTCGCGTTCCATGGTGAGCCAATAACACCCTGTTCGAAGGATCTTTCTTGCCAATACATATCCGCTCATGTGTGGTCCGCAAACTCCCGCATGTACCTCTTCCATAACCGTCATTGCTTGACTGGCATCTACGCATCTCAACAATCCCAAATCCGGGGTTCTTTTGTACAACACTCCTCCACTGAGGAAGAAACCATTCGACAAACGCCGAAGGGCTCTTTTTTGGTCTCCCGAGGCATGTTCTGGATATATCCCCATTCTGAGGTATTCCTTGATATCATGAAACCAGGGTTCGCCATCTGCTTCTTCTTCTATGGTATTGCAGTAGGCGTGCTGATCACGGACTTGGATATGCAGAGGATCAACATACATTTTGTCAGGGTGGTGCAGCATTGATGCTAAGGTGGCTAAGGCATCTGCAACCTCATTGTGAACTCTCGGGATGTGTTTGAACTTCACCGATCGAAATTGCTTGCTCAGATCATGCAAGCATTGTCGGTATGGTATGAGCTTTAGATCTCGTGTTTCCCATTCCCCCTGAATTTGATGTACCAAGAGGTCCGAGTCTCCCAAGACCAAGACGTCTTGGACATCCATGTCAGCAGCCAAGCGCAGACCCAGAATGCAAGCCTCATATTCGGCCATATTGTTAGTGCAGTAGAAGCGCAGTTGGGCCGTAACAGGATAATGCCGTCCTGTTTCAGAAATGAGTACTGCCCCTATTCCAACCCCTTTTGCGTTTGCAGCTCCATCGAAGAAAAGCTTCCAACCTGATTCCTCGGGTAATTCCAACTCATTCGTATGCATCACCTCTTCGTCAGGAAAATACGTTCTTAAGGGCTCGTATTTTTCATCAACGGGATTTTCTGCCAAATGGTCTGCCAGTGCCTGGGCTTTCATGGCCGTCCTTGTCACGTAGATGATATCAAATTCTGTGAGCAGAATTTGCCATTTTGCCAACCTCCCCGTGGGCATAGGTTTCTGAAAGATATACTTCAATGGGTCCAAGCGGGATATGAGATAAGTAGTATATGAAGACAGGTAGTGCTTCAACTTCTGAGCTACCCAAGTCAGGGCGCAGCATGTTTTCTCGAGTTGAGTGTACTTGACCTCATGCACTGTGAATTTCTTGCTAAGATAGTAGATGGCCTGCTCCTTCCTCCCTGTGTCATCATGTTGCCCCAGTACACAACCAAATGAATTTTCCAAGACCGTCAGGTAAAGGATTAGGGGTTTCCCGGGCTTAGGCGGGACCAATACGGGTGGATTAGACAGATACCCTTTGATTTGGTCGAAAGCCTCCTGGCACTCTGCCGTCCAACCTACTGCAGCATCCTTTCTCAGTAGCCGAAATATGGGCTCACAAGTTGCTGTGAGTTGAGCGATGAACCTGCTGATATAATTGAGTCTACCCAGCAAGCTCATTACCTCTGTTTTGTTCCTTGGCGGTGGCAAATCTCGGATGGATTCAATTTTGGATGGGTCCAACTCAATCCCCCGTCGACTGACGATGAATCCTAGCAACTTCCCTGATGGAACCCCGAATGCGCATTTGGCCGGGTTAAGCTTGATATCATACCTCCGGAGTCTTTGGAAAAATCTCCTTAGGTCTGCTACATGGTCCTCCTGACGCCAAGATTTGATGATCACATCATCGACGTACACCTCAATTTCCTTGTGTATCATGTCATGAAACACCGCAGGTCATTGCTCGCATGTACGTTGCCCCGGCGTTCTTTAACCCGAACGGCATTACCCGATAGCAGTAGGTTCCCCATGGCGTAATAAACGCTGTCTTCTCAGCATCCTCTTCGTCCATTAGGATCTGATGATAACCCGCATAGCAATCCACAAAGGATCCGATCTCGCGCCCAGCGCAATTATCGATCAGGATATGAATGTTGGGTAACGGGAAATTGTCCTTGGGACTTGCTTTGTTGAGATTGCGGTAGTCGACGCACACCCTGATTTTTCCATCCTTCTTTGGGACTGGTACCACATTGGCCAGCCACTCGGGATACCGAGTGACCCGAATGACCTTAGATTGTAATTGCTTAATCACCTCTTCTTTGATCTTTACACTCATTTCTGTTTTAAATTTCCTTAGTTTTTGCTTGACCGGAGGGTATGCCGGGTCAGTGGGCAATTTGTGAACCACTAAATCGGTGCTCAATCCAGGCATATCATCATATGACCATGCAAAAACATCTTTGAATTCCCTGAGAGTTTCGATCAATTCTGCTTTGACATTCGGCTCAATGTGGATGCTAATTTTGGTCTCTTGGATGTTATCAGCGTTTCCTAGGTTCACAGCCTCAGTGTCATTTAGGTTAGGCTTGGGTTTCTCTTCAAATTGGCATAGTTCTCGATTTATTTCTTCGAAGGCTTCCCTTTCGTCACATTCGGATTCATTATCACAAACGACCTCTTGCATCATTGAGTCAGATTCAGATTGATTTATTAGACTAGGTCGAAGATCCGTTGTGCATGCCATGTCATTAGGACCAGTAAAAAGAGAACTGTTCAGAAAGAAAACAAAACCAGAAATTAAAATGGGACAAAAGAAAAGAACTTTATTAAATTTGCAGGATAAAAAGGGTTCACACTTTTACAAAACGAAAGTAAAATTGGGATTACACCCTTGGATAATCCGATCAAACAAACAAACAAACAAAACATTAATCAAAGCCTACTACCAAGACTCCCCTCGGACAGGGAGAGGAGTAATCGTCCAATTGTTGGTCTTGGCCTCAGGCCCCACAAATTGTATCTCTGCCCTGCTGGAACCCTCTCCAGCTTCCACCATACTGACATCTGCGAATAGTCTCTCAAAACTCTGATTCAGGTCTTCATTTACACCGATCAAAGGTCCTCGAATCTTTGGGATCGCTGACCCCTTGGCACTTGCTTTAACAAAAGACCTTGAGAGGCGTGGCACTGGTTTAGGCAGAAACCAGACCTTCTTCTTCATTCTTCGCGCCTCCTTCCTGTCTGCTGCGGTTGGTTTGAACCCCAACCCGAAGGTTTCCAGATTCTTAGGAAGGGAAACAGGTTGGACTATCCCTTGAAGTTCAACTCCCAGGCCTTTTCCCGGCACAAATCCGTTACCCAGCATCTCCGATACCATCATGACTGTTGCGGCAGCTACCCTAGGGTGCGGGATGATTTCTCCTTCAGAGATTTTGTTGGCCGACCCTGTATCGAGAATCTGGTAGACCCAAGGACCCTTGTCATCACTGGTCTCTATGAAAGGCACAATGATTCCGCCCATGGTGTATGTTGTATCCTCCTATGTGACCATATCTTTGATATATGAAACTCATGCTGCAAAAACCTTTTGCCAAGTCAGGGTTATGAACTGTTCTGACTATCTTTAAGGAGTCCAGGAACCGGTGTACTGCTACAGCTCTTGGAGCAATCAGATATTTGTGCCTCAAAGGAGTCTCAGTGCTGCCGATATACCCTGCTATTTCTTCTAAAGTTGGGGTAAGTTCGAAATCTGAGAAGCGGAAGACATTGTGCGCAGGATCCCAGTGGGGGACTAGTGCCCTTATGATATCTCCTCGTGGCCTGATATCCAACAAACTCGTGAGGCCTTTCAGATACTTCTTGATTTCGTCATGCCCCTCTTTGCCCAAATCATTCCACCAGAGCCGCAATTGGAGGGGAATTTTATTCATGATTGAAAAGGGTTCATTCGGAATCGTGCTCATTCTGCACATTTATTAATAAGATTTTAACAAACGACACTTATCCTGCTAAAAAATATATGCGATTTTTGTGAATTTTGGATTTTCATATATATATAAAAACTTTCTAAAGAAGTCAATAACGGAAAATATTTTGGATTTTTTTTTTTTTTTTTTTCTAAAGACTGGGAGCCCGAAAGGACTTTTCTAGACCTTTAACAAGATAAATATTTTTGCCATAAATAAAGATATATACATTTTGAAATAAAGCAAAACTTTTGAATTTTTCATATATATATATATATATATATATATATATATATATATATACATATATTTGTAACAAATAATAAAAGTAAAGACAACACAAGACTTTCTTTTTTATTATAAAAAAACAATTTTAAAAATAAGATTTTTTTGATTTTTATGACAAGACAAACTCTATATTTCTATTGATATATTTTTATTATTATTATTATTTATTTTTTCTAAGACAGAACAGCGACTTTCCTAACCGTTATTTCCCTTTTTTCACAATATTCCAAATATTCAAACACCGGTCAGCGTGCGGGTATGAGACAAATAAATGCACGAAGAACAATAGGATGCATCAGCATGGCCTTTTCATATCAGGTTGCTAGTCCTAGACGGACCCAACCCCTGTGTTGAGTCCCCTAAGTCAAATGCAACGTGATGCAAATAAGCGTTCCTACTAGGGATCCGGCATGAAGTCACGTTATTCTATGTTCAAAACCTGGGTCGGTGTTCTAGACAGTGTACCCGAGCGGACAACTCGAGTTGAGGAAGGAGCTCCTTTCCGGGAACCAAAAGGCCAGCCGGCTTAGAAACTTTCCGAGCCTCTTTTATTTAGGGTATGACACTAACAGAATAGGGAGTCTCAACCAGTGAGCACATCCCCGGAGGCAAGAAGAGAAAGGTTTCGGCACAGTTTATATACAGTTCAAATAATATCAAAGCGGTAAAGGCAGCATTTAGCACATTAGGCTCAAAACATGTAATAATCAGATAATAAATAAAGCCAAATGATAATAATTACTCTAAGCTCGAATTCTTAACCCTGAACCAGTGGTTCTGGGTTTTTAAGTCCCCAGCAGAGTCGCCAGAGCTGTCACACCTCCTTTTTCCGCACCCGAGAGGGCGCAAGGGGGTTTTTCCAATTAAAGGACAATCGGAACGGGATTAGTTTATTTATTTTAGAGTCGCCACTTGGGAGATTTAGGGTGTCCCAAGTCACCAATTTTAATCCCGAATCGAGGAAAATAATGACTCTATATTACAGTCTGCGTACCAGAAATCCGGATAAGGAATTCTGTTAACCCGGGAGAAGGTGTTAGGCATTCCCGAGTTCCGTGGTTCTAGCACGGTCGCTCAACTGTTATATTCGGCTTATTTATCTGATTTTTAATACAATTATGAACCTATGTGCCAATTTTATCTTTTATCCGCTTTTATCGTTCACCGTTATTTTTATAGGACTTGCAACGTCGTGAAAACATATCTCGAACCACGCTACATCAATGCACCCGTGGTTATTGATATATCTCGACTCGGCTGGGATTTGGATTTGGGTCACATAAATGTGCACCCGAGTTTAAGAAGGTAAGGTTTTATTAAAGCGTATCCTAAAGAGACTAACGTGTTGTTATTTAGGGAGGGTTGTGAGATTTGCTAAGCAACCCATCCCGGAAACTAAATGCTCCAACAATATACATTTAACAAGGGCCCCGCATTTGCACGTTGTGTTTATTTTTATCGAGGCTCATCTCGTTCTTATTTTAAAAGGTTATCCTATAGCAACTACGTTTCTTATCGCGTTTGTCCTTATCAATTGAAAACAGTATATAGTCCTAATTAATTAAATGCTTGCAAGCTATTTGTAATGACATTCAGAAAAGCTAAAAAAAATTTCAGAAATGGGGCTGTATATGCAATCAGCCGAACAAACAATTCTGGGCCCAAATCCAGCCCATGCGCGATGGACCAGACCTGGGCCTTCGCCTGTTCTACGCGGGCCTACTTAGTTTGCTTCGATTTGGGCTCGACCTTCATGAGGTCGAGGCCCTGAACTGATTCTTTATTTTGTGAAATGAGTTTATCAGTTTATGGGACAATATGGCAGAAGGAGAAAGAACTTTAACTAAAATGGATAGCTTTCCTATTTGGCCTACATTAGAGAATATACTATACCATCAGACTAAGTTTGAAATACAACTTATTACACTGGGCGTATTCTCACTTAGCAGTATACATACAAAGCTAGCATTCGTTAACCTACATTGATATACTTAGTATGTAGGCTGTTTCTATTGTCCAAACAAAAATGACAATCATTATACAATACATGATGTCTAATGTAACAATTTATGCATAAAAGTCACTCTTCAGGTCTTTTCTTTTGTATTCATGCTCAACTTTCCAATTACATTTGACAGAGTATTAGTCATGTACCTGGTATAGAGAACGAAAAGAAGAAAAGAATGATCAGTTGGGCAGTATGCCACAAACACAGCAGCAGCAGATACACAGCAACAGCACAGCAACAAACCAAACCAAATGTTTTCCACAAACCTCAGACGACCAACAATATTTCCCAGAACAAAGAGGACCAACAAATAGTCGAGTACCAAACCAATGAACCCAGAAAAGAAGGATGAAACAAACAGCAACAACAGAGTATTCAATGCAGCAACACTACCAATTGAATAACCAGAAACAGCTCAACCAATGCAAACCAAGAACTTGGCCAAGACAGCTTGACCAATATGCACTCTTATACAACTTTTCAGGCAGTGTTTGGTTGCAGTGTTTATTGGAAGCTAACTTGTGTTTTTTCAGTTTTCTTTGAACTCACTAGACCTCTCTTTGGACTAAAAAATTTTACAGCCCTTTTTTTTCTCTCTGAAAGCTAAAAGTCCAGCCTCAGACCCATAAACTTCAGCCCCTGTTTTAGTTGTCCAATGGCCTATTTATAGGCCAAATGCACCATTACAGCTGAGCTGCCCTGCCTGCCAATTGGCAGAATGCCCATACCCTTTAAGCCCATCCTAAGCATGCTTGGTGTCAGCTACCTTTATTCCCCACGCCTGGTTTTTGTTTAATCCAGAATTATGGGCTCATTTGTTTATTCATTTTGAGCCCCCATACCCTTGTGTCTTGTTCCCCATTGGTATTAGTTTAATCCTAAGTTAGTACCCTACTTGTCAGCTCACTTAAACTAATTACTTCTGTTCTTTTTAGCACCCCAGATTACCCCTGTCAACCTTGATTATTACTGCCCCTGCCTATTGCAGCATTAGGGCATTTTTTGCACTGATGAAAGCTCGAGCTCAGGACTGCCTAGACTGAACCCTTTTAG
This sequence comes from Nicotiana sylvestris, assembly GCF_000393655.2. Taxonomy (NCBI): domain Eukaryota; kingdom Viridiplantae; phylum Streptophyta; class Magnoliopsida; order Solanales; family Solanaceae; genus Nicotiana; species Nicotiana sylvestris. The sequence goes on along the minus strand of NC_091061.1, from coordinate 161,338,096 downwards.
TCATTTTTATAATGCCAACAGACCATTTCAAACATTACTAGGTCATCCAGCCAGTGTCCGAGTTTAATTAGTTATGTGACAATCCTAACTCCTTCGATTCATTAGTTATAGAAAACTAATCGACGACATTTATCGAGTCGACTATACTAATTATAGCAGGTAATAATCGATCGCTCACATAAACAATACGTTTAGGGACCTAAAGGGCATCAGACAATTCTATGTTCAATAACTGGGGACCTATATAAGTTTATTCATTTGACGACCAATCTAATCGAACAGGTTCATCACAGAGTACATTCAGAATACAAATAGAAGACAAACGACCAAATAAAAGGTCTTTAACAGAGATGAAAGAAATCTGGATGAAAAATAACAAAATAACAAACAAACACAAAGAGATATGCTGACAACTTATTTGGAAATAAAACAAAAGAACGGAAAACTTACCAAAACGTTTAAACCAAACAGACCCAAATCAAACTCGACTTCGAACTTTTGAGGCCGAACAAACTTTAGTCAGGGTGTTCTCACATGAGAACACCTTGACTAAGGTCTATTAGACCTCAAACCTATGTCAAAACTGGCCGGGTTCCCCAGGTGCATGTGTTTCCAGTTCTGGATTTCCAGATCTGGATTTTTAGGAGTTGTGGGTAGATTCGGACCAAACCAAGTTTGGTTTGGTCACTAGGAAGGTCAGGGGGGTGTCTGGTATGAAGATGGGGTGGTTTGGTGTAGATCGAGTTTTGTCTCGAATCTTCAAATCCAGATTCGAGACGATAGGAGATGATTCGAGGTTCGTGGTTAGTGGATTCGTGTTCAGGGGAGTGAGGGGGTCTTAGGGTGTTCAGGGGGTGGTCACCGGCGTTCGTGCCGCCGGCTTTAATGGCGAAGGAGACTAGGGCGGCTGCTAGGGTTTGGGGGTTTCAGGGTTCAGGGAAGGAGACGAGTGAGGGGTGGGGTTCGGATAGGGGGCGTGGGGTGTAAGGGAAGGTTTATATATGGTGAGGTTGATCGGATCTGAGCCGTTAGATCAGATGATCTCAACGGCTTAGATCTGATGTTGAGAAATGGGACGGGGTCGTTTTGTAGTTAAACGGGGTCGTTTGGTTTAAGTGGGGGATTGGATCGGATTGGTTATTGGGTCGGGTTTGAACACGGGTTGCTGAAAATGATCCTGGACCGTTGGATTGGATTGATTGGAACGGCTGAGATGGATTGGCCTGAAACGGTGTCGTTTCAGGAGGTGTCTGGGCAACCGGATTTGGACTGGGCCTGCGTGCTGGTTGGGCCAGTTATTTTGTTTAATTTTTGGCCCAAACCGATTTCCTTCTCTTTTGTTTTTCTAATTTCATTTTTTTCTTTTAAAACAAAAATAAAAATAATAAATAACAAAATAACGAAATTAAAACTAAACAACAATGCAACATTTTAACACAATTATCACAAAAATTATTTAAGTAAGTTAACTAAAAGCCTAGAACGAGCGATGCACACATATATATATATATTTTGAATTTTCTTTTACTGACCGAATTATGGTTTAATCATCCTAACATGCATATTTTGTATTTTTGTTTGTTAATGATTAAATGCAAAAATGGACAGACTCACAAACGATTAACAAAACATGTCACGGAAAGACCGAAAAATTGTACAGCGAAGCCCTTTGCCGCTATTTTTATTTTCTTTTGGAGCAATTGTCCGTGAAGCAAAAATCACGTGCTTACAATGACATCATCGACATATACTTTAATCTCTTTGTGCATCATGTTGTGAAAATGGTGGTCATAGCCCTCATGTAAGTTGCCCCTGCATTCTTTAAATCGAATGGCATGACCCTGTAACAATAAGTACCACATGGAGTGGTGAAAGTGATCTTTTCTGCATCATCCTCATCGATTAGAATTTGGTGGTACCCAGCATAGCAATCCACGAACGATTGTATCTCATGCTTTGCACAATTATCTACAAGAATGTGGATATTTGGTAAAGGAAAATTATCCTTTGGACTTGCTTTGTTTAGGTCTCTGTAGTCAACACAGACTCTGGTCTTTCCATACTTCTTCGGCACAGGCACAACATTCGCCACCCAAGTGGTGTATCGGACAGCTCTGACCACATTGGCGCTCAGTTGCTTCATTATTTCCTCTTTAATTTTGTCACTCACGTCTGTTTTAAATTTTCGTTGCGTTTGTTGGACTGGTGGAAATTCAGGATACGTAGGAAGCTTATGAACCACTAGATCAACATGTAAACCTGGCATATCGGCGTAAGACCAAGCAAACACATCTCTGTATTCAAATAAAAGTTGAATCAAGGCATCTCTGGTTTTTTGTTCAGTGTGAATGCTTATCTTTGTTTCTATGACTTCTTCATGACTTCCGATATTAATCGGCTCAGTTTCATTGAGGTTAGGCTTAGGCTTGTTTTCAAATTGTTCCAACTCTCTTTTTATTTCCTTAACAACCTCATCTTCATCATATTAAACCTCTTGATGCATTATTTTGATATTAGATAGCTTTTTAAGATCTGGGTGTGAATTCTGCATGCATGTCATGTTATTAAAGCCCGCATTAACAAAACCAAAATGGAAATAAAATGACAAGAATTAGGAAAAAGAAAAGATACGAAACTTAATAGGAAACTGAACTGCATTTCATTGAATTCGAAAGGATAGAAGAGTTAACATCAAAACATAACAATCATACTGAGATGTTTGGATTACAACCCTGAAAGTAACCCAAAATACAAAAAAAACTGCAAAAGCAAACTACCAAGACTCCTTCCTTGTGGGGAGAGGAGTTGCTTCCCAGTTGGTGAGCATGGTGTCTGGGTCAATTAGTTACATATCGGAACGACTAGTGCCTTCACCAGCCTGGATCATATTCACTTCAGAAAACATCTGGCTGAGGCCATGGAAAATTTCATCAATGTTTGCATGGACGAGGAATTTTGACCCTCTTGGAGTCGTGGCTTGACAAAAGTGTAAAAAATGTAAGGGATAGGTTGTTGCAAGACCCATCCATGCTTTTTGTGGTGCTTGGCTTTGTTTTTGTCTGCTTGTGTTGGCCTGAAGCCTAAGCGAAAAGTACCCTGGTTACAGAATGGAGAAATAGGCTCCGAAATCCCTTGCAATGATGCCCCCAAGCCTTTTCCTGGCTCATAACCTTGTCTCAACATAACTGCATCCACCATTACAGATATGGAGGAAATACGAGGATGCAGAATGGGCTTTCCTTCCTCAACATGGTCCACAACAACCACTTCAAAAGCCTGATAGACAATGGACTCACACCCTTAATTGGCCTTAATATAAGGGATTAACAGGTCTTTATAAATGGAAGACTCGTCTTCCCCGTGAACAATAATTTCTTGCCTGTTATGTTCGAATTTGAGCATCTAATGCAAGGTGGACGGCACAGCTCGGGCTGTATGGATCCATGGCATTCCAAGAAGAAAATAATAAGAAGTGACCATGTCCACTACTTGGAAAACAATCTCAAAGTCAACCGGCCCAATCATCATGGTGAGGTTGATCTCCCCAATAGTATCTCTTGCTAAGCCATCAAAGGCCCGGATGCGAACATTGTTGGGTCGAAGAGAGGGCATACATCTACACTTGAGCCTCCATCAACCATGACTTGCTTTACATAATTCCCCTCACATTTGACCATCAAGTTCAAAGCCCTATAGTGCTCAGCTCCCTCCTCGGGAAGTTCATCATCAGTAAAGCAGATTCTGTTCACCTCAAAAAATCTGTTGGCCATCTTCTCTAACTGATTCATTGTGGTCTCCTCTGAGATATGTGCCTCGTTCAGTACCTTGATTAGTACACGGGCATGCTCTTTGGAATGTATGAGCAGAGAAAGTAGAGAGATTTGGGCAGGAGTCTTTCTTAGTTGGTCAATGATTGAGTAATCCTAAACTTTCATCTTTTTCAAAAACTCTTCCGCCTCTACTTCAGTGACTGGTTTCTTTATTGGCAATTGGCCTTCTCTAATTTGCTTGGCCTTCCTCAGCTCTTCTGGAGAGTAACACCTCCCCGATCGAGTCAATAATCCAATTTCCCCCACTTCATCTATGATTTCCTTGCCTTTGTAGGTCATCACAGTTTTGTTGTAGTTCCAAGGAGTGGTTTTTGTGTTGGTCACAGGGGGTTGCATGGCAGGTCTGATTATGATCGGCTCTGTTATACCTTTCGTACCTCCCTGCTTCTGCCTTGTGACAGGGTGGCCTCCAAGTACATATAACCTTGGTCTTGGAACACTGGAGTGAACTTCCAACCTCGAGATTTTTGGAACAAATAAAGTTGCCTTATTTGAGCTCTGGGCACCTTTCACAATCAATGGCACATCTCGGCTGGGACTTACTTCCAGACCTATTCTTTCTTGAATTGCACCCACTGTCATTTATGCTCGATCGATCGGCTTGTATTCTTGATCTAGGCCAATCATTCCCACAAAATGAACATCATTGTGTGCTGGAAACGGATTGTTTGTCACATTAGGAGGGTCCTCGCCATTCATTACTACAATCAATTTTTCAGAAATGAGCCTCTCTATGGCTCTTTTCAAAGTCCAACAGTCATCAGTGTTATGCCCCGGGGCACCTGAATAATATTCACATCTAGCATTCGCTTGAAATCCATGTGAATCAGGATGCATATGGTGGGGAGTGATGGGTCCAATCACGCCCATTTGCTTCAGTTTCTGGAATAGACTAGAGTATGATTCGGCCAATGGAGTGAATTTTTCTGCTGGCCTCTACTCTCGACCATAATCCTTCCTAGGACAAGCATTGTAGGGTGCCCGAAAATTTTGCTGCTAAGGTCGGGGGGCCCTTGGAGCTGGTGCCCATACCTGCTGATTGGGAGCCCGAACATATGATCGAGCCTTGAACACTGTATATTGTGGTGGGCCCACAGAGTATTGAGGAATTGGCGGGAGTAATAATGTTGAGGGTAGTTAGATTGCCCCTGCTGAACTTGCACATAAGGGTGCGATGCCCTTTTTTGAACTTTCCTAGATCCCGAAGTCATCATGGACCCTTCATCTCTCTTTTTTCTATTTGGCAAACCCCCCGACCCATTTTGGATAGCTTGGGTGGTGGCTTTGAGAGCAGCTTGACTTACAATTCTGCCAGTCTTGAGGCCATTTTCGACCATCTCCCCTATTTTGATTGCTTCTGCAAATGGTCTACCCATCGCGGACATCATGTTCTGAAAGTAATCAGGATCTTGAGCCTCCAGAAAAATAGTGATCAACTCGTGGTTATCCATGGGTGGCTTAACTCTAGCCGCTTGCTCCCTCCACTTGATGTCATACTCCCTAAAACTTTTGGTCGGCTTTTTCTTCATATTGGACAAAGAATTACGATCCGGCGCAATATCAATGTTGTATTGGAAATTGTTTGATGAAGGCTTGGGCCATGTCATCCCAAACATGCCAGTGAGAGATATCTTGGTCAATGAACCATTCGGAAGCTACCCCCACAAGGCTTTCTCCAAAATAAGCCATCAGCAACTCTTCTTTTCCTCTTGCACCCCTCAGCTGGTTGTAGTACCTTTTCAAGTGGGCGATAGGGTCGCCGTGTCCATCATATTTCTCAAATTTTGGGGTCTTGAACCCTCATGGCAAATGGATGTGAGGGAACATGCATAAATCACTAAATGAAACACTTTTGTGACCACCTAGTCCCTGTATATTCTTTATATTCTATTCAAGACTTTTCATTTTCCTGGCCATCTCATCTGGCTCAACCGTCGTGGCAAGCTTTTCATTTTTCACTGGTGACTCGTACTGAGGAGTCTGATTGTATGGGGCCGAGACCCCGAAAGTCATATTTGGAGGGTAGTATTGGCCATCATAAGCATGAGATGGTGGCTTATTGTTTGGCCTCATCACAAGAGGTAGTGGTAGGATTGTATATACCGGTGCGCCAGACACGACGAGAGGGGTGTTCCTAACTGGTGTGACCGGGGGCAGCGTGGAGGCTATAGTTTGGCACATACCCTGGTGGTAGAATGTGATCGCTCGTTCCATTGAGCGGTGTTTGAGTAACCTGGGGTATGGTGGAAGTTCCCTCTTAAGGACCCTGGGGTGGAGGTCGACCGGAAACCCAAGCTTGATATACATCTAACACTTGCTGTCTCAATTTTCTTATCTCCTCCGACTCTTGCTCAACTGACTGACCATGCGGATTGTCACTGACCAACTCGATTTCATCACTATTATCCATTACCACTGCTCCCTTAGATCTTGTGAAGTAATGATGTGTTGCCAGTTTCACCACAAACCAACCACCTTAAGCTTACTTAATAAGAGGTAACAAATGTGTTAGGGTTAAGCATTTTAAAGATAGGAATCACACGTAGATATGTTATGCTCCTAAAATATTACAATCTCTAACATGCCTTTGGAAGGCTTCATGTTTCATTCCGGCTTATCAGCTTGTTGCTTATTGACACTGCTATTTCCTTCTCTCTTTTTTCCGTTTTTTTTTTGCCTTATTTTGATCCCTTACTTTAGAGTCATTAAAAAATATTTGATCGAACCTTTTGTGGGTTGCCTACGTATCATGTCGCCGTATGAATGAGATCATTACGTAGTTCAGGTACATGACCTTTTTTTTTTACAAAACAAACATCTTTTTGGTTCATTTTAAACAAAAATCTTTTTCATTGATTTTCAATATAATTTTTTTTATACAAGACTCAAAAAGCAAGAGTTACATAAAGATAAACAAGACCAAACCTGACTTAAACAGACTTTTTAGGATAAAAGGTAAAACAACAAGACTCAAAACACCAAAAGACTCTTACAGACTCAAAAACAACAAAAACATAATGGAAAAGGACTGATAACTAAAAGAAGACTTTGATCTCTATAGCAGAATTCACCAACATCACTATAATCAAGGCTCTTGTTCCTGCGGCTGACCGTTAACATTGCGGTATATACTTTCCAAGTCTACAGATATATGACGAGCAACGTTCAATGATACTTCTGCAAATCGCTCGGGCGTCATTCCTTGGCAACTCATGCATGCTCTTGAGGTATATGTGGCTACCTCGAGGATATTTCCCTTAATGTTTTCCTGAGCCACGTGCAACTCTTGATTTTGCTGACCACAAGTCTCAGTTAGATTCAGCGCATCACGCTCGCGGTCCAAGGCCATATCTTTCTGGCACCGAACTTCTAGCGACTCCGCTTCTAACTGATTGATCACCTTTTGGTAGTGGTGTCTTTCTATTTCAAACTCCGCAATCTGGCTCTCCTTGCTTGACTCAACTCGATCCCGCAGACCTTGGATTAATGGAGCAAAACCTCTACGCTCATGATCACAGACTACCCTGAACTGGGCTTCTTTTTCTTCTTGTTGCTGAGCGGTTGTGACTATGTTCTTCTTTCGAATTTGGGCTTTGAGTGCTTGCTTCTCTCGTGCCCACTGAGCCTTTTCTCGCTCAAAATCAGCATGTTGTATGTCCATGGCTGTCTCCAAAATGACCTTTCTTCTTGTAAAATGTCAATACGAGATTGTAACTCTTGTGCCACTTCCCTTCTGGTTTCTCTAACTCTGGCCTCGATCTCCTCCTCCCAATCAACTGCATGTCGTATGGATCTTTCTATCCTTTGCTCGGGGATAGCCTGGTTGTGAAACCACTCAAGGTATGTGAGGCTTACCTCCCCACATTCACGATCAGCTACCATCTCGTCCAAATTAGAAAATCGACTACCAAATCAAACCTTTTGCGCATATGACTCCCTTGGAGGTTCCTCTCCTTTGAATTACTACACGAACGGGCGCATGTCCTCAATCGGGGGCCTCTTTTGCTCTCTCCCTGGCTGGCGCATGACGCGTAGGGGCATGTAGGGTTGGAAACCTCTAAAACCCATAAGTATAAAGAAGGGGCGATACGTCGACAAATGCATGACCCTAGCAGAAGGGAACCAATAATAGTTCCAAGTGATTCTATCAGAATTCAATGAACCAAGTAATTTCCGCCAGGCCCTCACCCCCTCTGGAAGATTACAAGTTGCGGCCCTGTCTGGGTAACATCCAATATAATTCAGCCAGTTTTTATTGAAATTTATTACTATTGGATGATGATAAAGGTTCTCTATGAATAGCATCTGCAGCAGAATGTTGTATACTTCGAAGTAATCTTCACTCTCTTGACAGCGGGTCAAAGCTCGAAAAATATCTCCCAAAATTATGGGAAGAATGGTATGATCCTCGCTACTTTGCAAATACGAGACTACCGCAACCAATCGAATTCTGATGGGCCCACTACGCTCGGGAAAGACCATGATCCCTAGAAATGATATCATGAACGCAAAGATTCTCAACTCTCTCCAAGGGTCGTAACTCAACTGGTTGACGAATTCTATGCCTGAGAGTTCTCAAACCCCTTCTCGTCCCCAAATCTATCATAAAGATATTCCGACGGAACCCAGTCTTCGTTTAAGCAAACCATTGGAATTTGACGGAGGCATAACTTCTTTAAAAAGTTGTTTACACCAACTTTTCTCGGAGCAGCAGGCTTTTTCCCACGAAGGTCTCTCCCCAATCCGGTGAACCCACCTAATTCTTTCAATGTGGGCGTCATTTCACAATCTTTGAACCTGAAGACATTGTTCGTGGGGTCCCAAAAACCCACTAGAGCCTCGATTAAATCTCTGTTAGGCTTAATTCCCATGATGTTTGTGAGGAACTTGAGGTGCTTAAATACTCGATTTTGTTCCCATGTAGCAAAACTAGCCCACCAATTACAGAGATTACTCGGGGTTTTATCTCTGATCAAAAACATAGGAGGTGTCTCGTCCCTTATCCTTTTCTGGCTGCTTCTTTGTGGAGAACTCATGATGATCCTAAGAATAAGATAAAAAGGGTTAGGACTTACCTAAACTATATGCAAATTATGATCATTCTTTTTTTCTTTTCTTTTTCTCTTTTTTTTTTGTCAATTTAGGACTCGATCTATTTTTTTCTTATTATTATAATATATTTTGAAATTACTGGACACAAAAGTTGATATGATAAAAGAGGGGAAAATGGCTACTATTACAAAAGGCGACCTTTTGATACTTCCATAGAAGGCATAAAGGATGTCTCGGCAAAATAGCCAAACAGAGAAACAAAATGATAAAGCATAGACAAAATAATAAATAAATTTATAAAAAAAACTATTTTTACGAAAATGACCCTTTGCTACTCCGAGAGGGGTTCAAAAGCTGTCTCAGCAAATATAACCAGACAAAACTAGATAAAATGACTACTTTTACGAAAACAATCTTTCGATACTTCCGGAAAGGTTTAAAGCTGCTTCGACAAAAATGGCCAGACATGAGGGTAAAATGGTAAAAGGTGAATAAATACGGATAAAGTAACTATTTTTACAAAAAACGACCCTTCAGCACTTCCCGGGAAGATTTTAAGGCTGTCTTGGCAAAACAATCGGAACATGAGGGCAAGACAGTAAAAAAGTGGCCAAAATAAGCTCTCTCTTTTTTCGAGAATTTTATGCTCCCTTTTTTTTTTGAAAAGTGTGGGCTGAACCCGATGGAGGTTGCCTACGTATGTCATATCCGGTGAGAATCAAACCCGCGTAGTTCGATAAAACTAGGTACTTTCCCTCTTTTTTAATGAAAATTAATCTTTACAACCCATACCAGACTACTGCAAAATCTCTTTTTTTTAAAAAAAAAAGGTTTATTTGCACTAAACTAGGAGAATTATTTCTCTTTTTTTTTTAATTACACTAATTTTTTTTAAAGCCGGTCGACAATGCAAGTAAGCCTTTCCAAAAAATGTATCAAGTAGCACATAAGTGAACATGATGGTCTCAAGGAAGACACCTGTCTTATACGGACCCGGCCCCTGTGCCGAGTTTCGCTAAGTCAAATGCACGTGATGCACATAAAGCGAACCTATTAGGGATATCCGGTATGAAGTTTGCTCTTCTAGGTTTAACTCCTTGTGGAGAAGGTATCTAGACTAGCTTACTCGAGTGGACAACTCGAGCCGATGAGGGTCAGTGTACCGGTAGCATTGCTTTCCGGCTTAACTGGTGGTGCTCCCCGCCTAAAACATGTGTGACTAAAATCCTTCACTGGGTGACAAGCACCTCGGCTATCTCAAAGAAAGCGGGCTATGTCAAGCAAATGACCAAATTTTAATTTCAAGAAAACTCAGAGGGGGGTGCGTGAGAAGACAGTTTATATGTACAATTCAACAATATTGAAGTAGTAAAAAGCAAACATGTAGCACATTAGGCACAAATAAATCACAATATATACAAATTAATAAACCAAATAAAAGTCAACATATACAAGCTCGAATTCTGGTTAGTTCCCCAGCAGAGTCGCCAGAGCTGTCACACCCTTTTTCTACCCCCGAGAGAATAAGATATGTGTTAAGGATTGTGGGTTAAAGGGTTTTATCAATTAAAGTGACAATTTTGAAATAGGGATTATTTTATTGTTCAGAGTTGCCACTTGGAATTGGTTTTCGGTGTTCCAAGTCACCTTTTATTTAAATCCCTAAACAAAGAAAAGTTGACTCTATTTTTATCGGTCCGCAAAAACAAAGTTTGGGTAAGGAATTTTGTTGACCGAGGAGAAGGTGCAAGGCATTCCCCGAGTCCCGTGGTTCTAGCACGGTCGCTTTATTGACTTAAAATTTGGTTTATATTAATTTTGGACAAATTGTGATTTATGTGATTTTCATGTTTTACCTATCTGCTTTTATCTCTTGATTATTAGAAAAATTAAAGAATACTTTTTTGCATCGGGTGTCCGAATCTCTTCGAGTCCCGACTAATCCCGGGGGTGCACAGGCCCTCGGCAAGGAGTTTCCCGCAAGTGCACCACGGTTAATTCAGGTTTTACCCAGTCCGATGGTCCTCGGAAATTAAAAAATATTTTGAATGATAAGATTCATGACCATACTACGCAAGCGAATGCGTGATCGACGAAATTTATTATTTAGTCATAACAGCGCTACGCTAGCGAATCCGCAGTCATGACAAACAATTATTAGTACATTATTTACTTTTGAAAAATCACTACAATTGTGCTTTTGAGGAAAAATTAGCTTTTGGAAATTTATTAAATGTCGCTACCGCGTTACGCAAGCGAATCCGCGATTTTTAGCATAGGATTAACTAAATTAAAAATTGACTAAAACTAATGGATATGGCATGAGATTGTTGAATTAATTTATTGAATGTTAAACCTCACATTATGCAAGCGATTCCGTGAAATTCAAGCACACCTACTAATTTCCTAGCGCTTAAATTAATTATAAAAGAAACTAAATTATAAGTTATTTAGTGAAATAAAACAAATTGACTTTTTATTGAGTCATTTCGATTAAATGAAAAAATATAAAAGTTACTTCAGCTTGTTATTTTAAAGAATGAGCAACCTTCTTACTAAAAATGGGCTGATTTTTATTAGTGTTGGCAACTTTAAAAGGGAATGGGCCAGCTATTTGGGTATTTGAACTGCTGGCCCGTTTTGGGCCACTTTGGCCATTGGGCCAGACTTTGACTTAAAAAAGAATGAGTCAGCTATGTTATTAACTAAAACAAATGGATCAGCTGCTGGATTTTATTGATGTTGGGCCACTAGAAATTATTTAGCTTGAAAATGATTTCTTGAACCAAAACCTAAAACCTATACTGCTAACAATCCAAAACCTTATCTTTCTAAACTTAAACATTTGTTTTTACTAAGACAAATTAAGACATAAAAAAGAAAGATACCTTGTTAGTTTACCGTATAAATATTTAGAAAACACATGTAAAAACTTAATTTGATAACTTACTATCCAACAGCAATTCCTTAAAATATATATAGAAGAGCATTCTTTCTAAACGAGCTTAATTTTACTACCAAATTCGTTCTTAACATGAATATTAACTCCACAATGATACACAACTTTTCAAGCTAAAACATGTTTTAACAACCTTTTAAAAGATATTAAAACTAAGGAGGAACTTCTAAATATCCATTCTTATATTTGAACTAAAGAACGAATAAATAAACAAAAAAAATGTG